>NW_027469323.1:0-213991 GCF_051020765.1 Lasioglossum baleicum
ATGCATCCTGCAGGATAGTCGAGCAAAAACACGTGCGAGAGGATGCATCCCGCAGGCTAGTCGAGCAAAAACACGTGCGAGAGGATGCATCCCGCAGGCTAGTCGAGCAAAAACACGTGCGAGAGGATGCATCCCGCAGGCTAGTCGAGCAAAAACACGTGCGAGAGGATGCATCCGCAGGCTAGTCGAGCAAAAACACGTGCGAGAGGATGCATCCCGCAGGGTAGTCGAGTAAAAACACGTGCGAGAGGATGCATCCCGCAGGCTAGTCGAGCAAAAACACGTGCGAGAGGATGCATCCCGCAGGCCAGTCGAGTAAAAACACGTGCGAGAGGATGCATCCCGCAGGCTAGTCGAGTAAAAACGTGCGAGAGGATGCATCCCGCAGGCTAGTCGAGTTAAAACACGTGCGAGAGGATGCATACCGCAGGCTAGTCGAGTAAAAACACGTGCGAGGTTTTGTGCAATGCGCATGCGCAGGTTTTGTGGGATGCGCATGGCTAGTCGAGCAAAAACACGTGCGAGAGGATGCATCCCGCAGGGTAGTCGAGTAAAAACACGTGCGAGAAGATGCATCCCGCAGGCTAGTCGAGTAAAAACACGTGCGAGGTTTTGTGGGATGCGCATGCGCAGGTTTTGTGGATGCGCATGCGCAGGTTTTTTGGGATGCGCATGCGCAGGTTTTTTGGGATGCGCATGCCTAGTCGAGCAAAAACACGTGCGAGAGGATGCATCCCGCAGGCTAGTCGAGCAAAAACACGTGCGAGAGGATGCATCCCGCAGCCAGTCGAGTAAAAACACGTGCGAGGTTTTGTGCAATGCGCATGCGCAGGTTTTGTGGGATGCGCATGGCCAGTCGAGTAAAAACACGTGCGAGAGGATGCATCCCGCAGGGTAGTCGAGTAAAAACACGTGCAAGAAGATGCATCCCGCAGGCTAGTCGAGTAAAAACACGTGCGAGGTTTTGTGGGATGCGCATGCGCAGGTTTTGTGGGATGCGCATGCGCAGGTTTTTTGGGATGCGCATGCGCAGGTTTTTTGGGATGCGCATGCCTAGTCGAGCAAAAACACGTGCGAGAGGATGCATCCCGCAGGGCTAGTCGAGCAAAAACACGTGCGAGAGGATGCATCCCGCAGGCAGTCGAGTAAAAACACGTGCGAGAGGATGCATCCCGCAGGCTAGTCGAGTAATAAACGTGCGAGAGGATGCATCCCGCAGCTAGTCGAGTAAAAACACGTGCGAGAGGATGCATCCCGCAGGCTAGTCGAGTAAAAACACGTGCGAGAGGATGCATCCCGCAGGCTAGTCGAGTAAAAACACGTGCGAGAGGATGCATCCCGCAGGCTAGTCGAGTAAAAACACGTGCGAGGTTTTGTGGGATGCGCATGCGCAGGTTTTGTGGGATGCGCATGCGCAGGTTTTTTGGGATGCGCATGGCTAGTCGAGCAAAAAACACGTGCGAGAGGATGCATCCCGCAGGGTAGTCGAGTAAAAACACGTGGCGAGAGGATGCATCCCGCAGGCTAGTCGAGTAAAAACACGTGGCGAGGTTTTGTGGATGCGCATGCGCAGGTTTTGTGGGATGCGCATGGCTAGTCGAGCAAAAACACGTGCGAGAGGATGCATCCCGCAGGGTAGTCGAGTAAAAACACGTGCGAGAGGATGCATCCTGCAGGCTAGACGAGTAAAAACACGTGCGAGGTTTTGTGGGATGCGCATGCGCAGGTTTTTTGGGATGCGCATGGCTAGTCGAGCAAAAAACACGTGCGAGAGGATGCATCCCGCAGGGTAGTCGAGTGAAAACACGTGCGAGAGGATGCATCCCGCAGCTAGTCGAGCAAAAACACGTGCGAGAGGATGCATCCCGCAGGCTGGTCGAGTAAAAACACGTGCGAGAGGATGCATCCCGCAGGCTAGTCGAGTTAAAACACGTGCGAGAGGATGCATCCCGCAGGCTAGTCGAGTAAAAACACGTGCGAGGTTTTGTGGGATGCGCATGCGCAGGTTTTTTGGGACGCGCATGGCTAGTCGAGCAAAAACACGTGCGAGAGGATGCATCCCGCAGGGTAGTCGAGTAAAAACACGTGCAAGAGGATGCTTCCCGCAGGCTAGTCGAGTGAAAACACGTGCGAGAGGATGCATCCCTCAGGCTAGTCGAGTAAAAACACGTGCGAGAGGATGCTTCCCGCAGGCTAGTCGAGTAAAAACACGTGCGAGAGGATGCATCCCGCATGCTAGTCGAGTAAAAACACGTGCAAGAGGATGCTTCCCGCAGGCTAGTCGAGTAAAAACACGTGCGAGAGGATGCATCCCGCAGGCTAGTCGAGTAAAAACACGTGCGAGGTTTTGTGGGATGCGCATGCGCAGGCTAGTCGAGTAAAAAACACGTGCGAGAGGATGCATCCCGCATGCTAGTCGAGTAAAAACACGTGCGAGAGGATGCGTCCCGCAGGCTAGTCGAGCAAAAACACGTGCGAGAGGATGCATTCCGCAGGCTAGCCGAGTAAAAACACGTGCGAGGTTTTGTGGGATGCGCATGCGCAGGTTTTGTGGGATGCGCATGCGCAGGTTTTTTGGGATGCGCATGGCTAGTCGAGCAAAAACACGTGCGAGAGGATGCATCCCGCAGGGTAGTCGAGTAAAAACACGTGCGAGAGGATGCATCCCGCAGGCTAGTCGAGCAAAAACACGTGCGAGAGGATGCATCCCGCAGGCTAGTCGAGTAAAAACACGTGCGAGAGGATGCATCCCGCAGGGTAGTCGAGTAAAAACACGTGCGAGAGGATGCATCCCGCAGGCTAGTCGAGCAAAAACACGTGCGAGAGGATGCATCCCGCAGGCTAGTCGAGTAAAAACACGTGCGAGAGGATGCATCCCGCAGGCTAGTCGAGTAAAAACACGTGCGAGGTTTTGTGGGATGCGCATGCGCAGGTTTTGTGGGATGCGCATGCGCAGGTTTTTTGGGATGCGCATGGCTAGTCGAGCAAAAACACGTGCGAGAGGATGCATCCCGCAGGGTAGTCGAGTAAAAACACGTGCAAGAGGATGCTTCCCGCAGGCTAGTCGAGTAAAAATACGTGCGAGAGGATGCATCCCGCAGGCTAGTCGAGTAAAAACACGTGCGAGAGGATGCGTCCCGCATGCTAGTCGAGCAAAAACACGTGCGAGAGGATGCATCCCGCAGGCTAGTCGAGCAAAAACACGTGCAAGAGGATGCATCCCGCAGGCTAGTCGAGTAAAAACACGTGCGAGAGGATGCATCCCGCAGGCTAGTCGAGTAAAAACACGTGCGAGAGGATGCATCCCGCAGGCTAGTCGAGTAAAAACACGTGCGAGGTTTTGTGGGATGCGCATGCGCAGGTTTTGTGGGATGCGCATGCGCAGGTTTTTTTGGGATGCGCATGCGCAGGTTTTTTGGGATGCGCATGCGCAGGTTTTGTGGGATGCGCATGCGCAGGTTTTTTGGGATGCGCATGCCTAGTCGAGCAAAAACACGTGCGAGAGGATGCATCCCGCAGGCTAGTCGAGCAAAAACACGTGCGAGAGGATGCATCCCGCAGGCCAGTCGAGTAAAAACACGTGCGAGAGGATGCATCCCGCAGGCTAGTCGAGTAAAAACACGTGCGAGAGGATGCATTCCGCAGGCTAGCCGAGTAAAAACACGTGCGAGGTTTTGTGGGATGCGCATGCGCAGGTTCTTTGGGATGCGCATGACTAGTCGAGCAAAAACACGTGCGAGAGGATGCATCCCGCAGGCTAGTCGAGTAAAAACACGTGCGAGAGGATGCATCCCGCAGGCTAGTCGAGTAAAAACACGTGCGAGAGGATGCATCCCGCAGGCTAGTCGAGTAAAAACACGTGCGAGAAGATGCATCCCGCAGGCTAGTCGAGTAAAAACACGTGCGAGGTTTTGTGGGATGCGCATGCGCAGGTTTTGTGGGATGCGCATGCGCAGGTTTTTGGGATGCGCATGCGCAGGTTTTTTGGATGCGCATGGCTAGTCGAGCAAAAACACGTGCGAGAGGATGCATCCCGCAGGCTAGTCGAGTAAAACACGTGCGAGAGGATGCATCCTGCAGGCTAGACGAGTAAAAACACGTGCGAGAGGATGCATCCCGCAGGCTAGTCGAGCAAAAACACGTGCGAGAGGATGCATCCCGCAGGCTAGTCGAGTAAAAACACGTGCGAGAGGATGCATCCCGCAGGGTAGTCGAGTAAAAACACGTGCGAGAGGATGCATCCCGCAGGCTAGTCGAGCAAAAAACACGTGCGAGAGGATGCATCCCGCAGGGTAGTCGAGTAAAAACACGTGCGAGAGGATGCATCCCGCAGGCTAGTCGAGTAAAAACACGTGCGAGGTTTTGTGGGATGCGCATGCGCAGGTTTTGTGGGATGCGCATGCGCAGGTTTTTTGGGATGCGCATGGCTAGTCGAGCAAAAACACGTGCGAGAGGATGCATCCCGCAGGGTAGTCGAGTAAAAACACGTGCAAGAGGATGCTTCCCGCAGGCTAGTCGAGTAAAAATACGTGCGAGAGGATGCATCCCGCAGGCTAGTCGAGTAAAAACACGTGCGAGAGGATGCGTCCCGCAGGCTAGTCGAGCAAAAACACGTGCGAGAGGATGCATCCCGCAGGCTAGTCGAGCAAAAACACGTGCGAGAGGATGCATCCCGCAGGCTAGTCGAGCAAAAACACGTGCGAGAAGATGCATCCCGCAGGCCAGTCGAGTAAAAACACGTGCGAGAGGATGCATCCCGCAGGCTAGTCGAGTAAAAACACGTGCGAGAGGATGCATTCCGCAGGCTAGCCGAGTAAAAACACGTGCGAGGTTTTGTGGGATGCGCATGCGCAGGTTTTTTGGGATGCGCATGCGCAGGTTCTTTGGGATGCGCATGACTAGTCGAGCAAAAACACGTGCGAGAGGATGCATCCCGCAGGCTAGTCGAGTAAAAACACGTGCGAGAGGATGCATCCCGCAGGCTAGTCGAGTAAAAACACGTGCGAGAGGATGCATCCCGCAGGCTAGTCGAGTAAAAACACGTGCGAGAAGATGCATCCCGCAGGCTAGTCGAGTAAAAACACGTGCGAGGTTTTGTGGGATGCGCATGCGCAGGTTTTGTGGGATGCGCATGCGCAGGTTTTGTGGGATGCGCATGCGCAGGTTTTCTGGGATGCGCATGCGCAGGTTTTTTGGGATGCGCATGGCTAGTCGAGCAAAAACACGTGCGAGAGGATGCATCCCGCAGGCTAGTCGAGTAAAAACACGTGCGAGAGGATGCATCCTGCAGGATAGTCGAGCAAAAACACGTGCGAGAGGATGCATCCCGCAGGCTAGTCGAGCAAAAACACGTGCGAGAGGATGCATCCCGCAGGCTAGTCGAGCAAAAACACGTGCGAGAGGATGCATCCCGCAGGGTAGTCGAGTAAAAACACGTGCGAGAGGATGCATCCCGCAGGCTAGTCGAGCAAAAACACGTGCGAGAGGATGCATCCCGCAGGCTAGTCGAGTAAAAACACGTGCGAGAGGATGCATCCCCCAGGCTAGTCGAGTAAAAACACGTGCGAGGTTTTGTGGGATGCGCATGCGCAGGTTTTGTGGGATGCGCATGCGCAGGTTTTGTGGGATGCGCATGCGCAGGTTTTTTGGGATGCGCATGCGCAGGTTTTTTGGGATGCGCATGCCTAGTCGAGCAAAAACACGTGCGAGAGGATGCATCCCGCAGGCTAGTCGAGCAAAAACACGTGCGAGAGGATGCATCCCGCAGGCCAGTCGCGTAAAAACACGTGCGAGAGGATGCATCCCGCAGGCTAGTCGAGTAAAAACACGTGCGAGAGGATGCATTCCGCAGGCTAGCCGAGTAAAAACACGTGCGAGGTTTTGTGGGATGCGCATGCGCAGGTTTTTTGGGATGCGCATGCGCAGGTTTTTTGGGATGCGCATGCGCAGGTTCTTTGGGATGCGCATGACTAGTCGAGCAAAAACACGTGCGAGAGGATGCATCCCGCAGGCTAGTCGAGTAAAAACACGTGCGAGAGGATGCATCCCGCAGGCTAGTCGAGTAAAAACACGTGCGAGAGGATGCATCCCGCAGGCTAGTCGAGTAAAAACACGTGCGAGAAGATGCATCCCGCAGGCTAATCGAGTAAAAACACGTGCGAGGTTTTGTGGGATGCGCATGCGCAGGTTTTGTGGGATGCGCATGCGCAGGTTTTTTGGGATGCGCATGCGCAGGTTTTTTGGGATGCGCATGGCTAGTCGAGCAAAAACACGTGCGAGAGGATGCATCCCGCAGGCTAGTCGAGTAAAAACACGTGCGAGAGGATGCATCCTGCAGGCTAGACGAGTAAAAACACGTGCGAGAGGATGCATACCGCAGGCTAGTCGAGTAAAAACACGTGCGAGGTTTTGTGGGATGCGCATGCGCAGGTTTTGTGGGATGCGCATGCGCAGGTTTTATGGGATGCGCATGGCTAGTCGAGCAAAAACACGTGCGAGAGGATGCATCCCGCAGGGTAGTCGAGTAAAAACACGTGCGAGGTTTTGTGGGATGCGCATGCGCAGGTTTTGTGGGATGCGCATGAGCAGGTTTTATGGGATGCGCATGCGCAGGTTTTGTGGGATGCGTATGCGCAGGTTTTTTGGGATGCGCATGGCTAGTCGAGCAAAAACACGTGCGAGAGGATGCATCCCGCAGGGTAGTCGAGTAAAAACACGTGCAAGAGGATGCTTCCCGCAGGCTAGTCGAGTAAAAACACGTGCGAGAGGATGCATCCCGCAGGCTAGTCGAGTAAAAACACGTGCGAGAGGATGCATCCCGCAGGCTAGTCGAGTAAAAACACGTGCGAGAAGATGCATCCCGCAGGCTAGTCGAGTAAAAACACGTGCGAGGTTTTGTGGGATGCGCATGCGCAGGTTTTGTGGGATGCGCATGCGCAGGTTTTGTGGGATGCGCATGCGCAGGTTTTTTGGGATGCGCATGCGCAGGTTTTGTGGGATGCGCATGCGCAGGTTTTTTGGGATGCGCATGCGCAGGTTTTTTGGGATGCGCATGCCTAGTCGAGCAAAAACACGTGCGAGAGGATGCATCCCGCAGGCTAGTCGAGCAAAAACACGTGCGAGAGGATGCATCCCGCAGGCCAGTCGAGTAAAAACACGTGCGAGAGGATGCATCCCGCAGGCTAGTCGAGTAAAAACACGTGCGAGGAGATGCATCCCGCAGGCTAGTCGAGTAAAAACACGTGCGAGGTTTTGTGGGATGCGCATGCGCAGGTTTTGTGGGATGCGCATGCGCAGGTTTTTTGGGATGCGCATGCGCAGGTTTTTTGGGATGCGCATGGCTAGTCGAGCAAAAACACGTGCGAGAGGATGCATCCCGCAGGGTAGTCGAGTAAAAACACGTGCGAGAGGATGCATCCCGCAGGCTAGTCGAGTAAAAACACGTGCGAGGTTTTGTGGGATGCGCATGCGCAGGTTTTGTGGGATGCGCATGCGCAGGTTTTTTGGGATGCGCATGGCTAGTCGAGCAAAAACACGTGCGAGAGGATGCATCCCGCAAGGTAGTTGAGTCAAAACACGTGCGAGAGGATGCATCCCGCAGGCTAGTCGAGTAAAAACACGTGCGAGAGGATGCATCCCGCAGGCTAGTCGAGTAAAAACACGTGCGAGAAGATGCATCCCGCAGGCTAGTCGAGTAAAAACACGTGCGAGGTTTTGTGGGATGCGCATGCGCAGGTTTTTTGGGATGCGCATGCGCAGGTTTTGTGGGATGCGCATGCGCAGGTTTTTTGGGATGCGCATGCCTAGTCGAGCAAAAACACGTGCGAGAGGATGCATCCCGCAGGCTAGTCGAGCAAAAACACGTGCGAGAGGATGCATCCCGCAGGCCAGTCGAGTAAAAACACGTGCGAGAGGATGCATCCCGCAGGCTAGTCGAGTAAAAACACGTGCGAGAGGATGCATTCCGCAGGCTAGCCGAGTAAAAACACGTGCGAGGTTTTGTGGGATGCATATGCGCAGGTTTTTTGGGATGCGCATGCGCAGGTTCTATGGGATGCGCATGACTAGTCGAGCAAAAACACGTGCGAGAGGATGCATCCCGCAGGCTAGTCGAGTAAAAACACGTGCGAGAGGATGCATCCCGCAGGCTAGTCGAGTAAAAACACGTGTGAGAGGATGCATCCCGCAGCCTAGTCGAGTAAAAACACGTGCGAGAAGATGCATCCCGCAGGCTAGTCGAGTAAAAACACGTGCGAGGTTTTGTGGGATGCGCATGCGCAGGTTTTGTGGGATGCGCATGCGCAGGTTTTGTGGGATGCGCATGCGCAGGTTTTTTGGGATGCGCATGCGCAGGTTTTTTGGGATGCGCATGGCTAGTCGAGCAAAAACACGTGCGAGAGGATGCATCCCGCAGGCTAGTCGAGCAAAAACACGTGCGAGAGGATGCATCCCGCAGGCCAGTCGAGTAAAAACACGTGCGAGAGGATGCATCCCGCAGGCTAGTCGAGTAAAAACGTGCGAGAGGATGCATCCCGCAGGCTAGTCGAGTAAAAACACGTGCGAGAGGATGCATACCGCAGGCTAGTCGAGTAAAAACACGTGCGAGGTTTTGTGGGATGCGCATGCCTAGTCGAGCAAAAACACGTGCGAGAGGATGCATCCCGCAGGCTAGTCGAGCAAAAACACGTGCGAGAGGATGCATCCCGCAGGCCAGTCGAGTAAAAACACGTGCGAGAGGATGCATCCCGCAGGCTAGTCGAGTAAAAACGTGCGAGAGGATGCATCCCGCAGGCTAGTCGAGTTAAAACACGTGCGAGAGGATGCATACCGCAGGCTAGTCGAGTAAAAACACGTGCGAGGTTTTGTGCGATGCGCATGCGCAGGTTTTGTGGGATGCGCATGGCTAGTCGAGCAAAAACACGTGCGAGAGGATGCATCCCGCAGGGTAGTCGAGTAAAAACACGTGCGAGGTTTTGTGGGATGCGCATGCGCAGGTTTTGTGGGATGCGCATGCGCAGGTTTTGTGGGATGCGCATGCGCAGGTTTTTTGGGATGCGCATGGCTAGTCGAGCAAAAACACGTGCGAGAGGATGCATCCCGCAGGGTAGTCGAGTAAAAACACGTGCAAGAGGATGCTTCCCGCAGGCTAGTCGAGTAAAAACACGTGCGAGAGGATGCATCCCGCAGGCTAGTCGAGTAAAAACACGTGCGAGGTTTTGTGGGATGCGCATGCGCAGGTTTTGTGGGATGCGCATGCGCAGGTTTTGTGGGATGCGCATGGCTAGTCGAGCAAAAACACGTGCGAGAGGATGCATCCCGCATGGTAGTCGAGTAAAAACACGTGCGAGAGGATGCATCCCGCAGGCTAGTCGAGTAAAAACACGTGCGAGGTTTTGTGGGATGCGCATGCGCAGGTTTTGTGGGATGCACATGCGCAGGTTTTTTGGGATGCGCATGCGCAGGTTTTTTGGGATGCGCATGGCTAGTCGAGCAAAAACACGTGCGAGAGGATGCATCCCGCAGGCTAGTCGAGTAAAAACACGTGCGAGAGGATGCATACCGCAGGCTAGTCGAGTAAAAACACGTGCGAGGTTTTGTGGGATGCGCATGCGCAGGTTTTGTGGGATGCGCATGCGCAGGTTTTTTGGGATGCGCATGCCTAGTCGAGCAAAAACACGTGCGAGAGGATGCATCCCGCAGGCTAGTCGAGCAAAAACACGTGCGAGAGGATGCATCCCGCAGGCCAGTCGAGTAAAAACACGTGCGAGAGGATGCATCCCGCAGGCTAGTCGAGTAAAAACGTGCGAGAGGATGCATCCCGCAGGCTAGTCGAGTAAAAACACGTGCGAGAGGATGCATCCCGCATGCTAGTCGAGTAAAAACACGTGCGAGAGGATGCGTCCCGCAGGCCAGTCGAGTAAAAACACGTGCGAGAGGATGCATCCCGCAGGCTAGTCGAGTAAAAACACGTGCGAGAAGATGCATCCCGCAGGCTAGTCGAGTAAAAACACGTGCGAGGTTTTGTGGGATGCGCATGCGCAGGTTTTGTGGGATGCGCATGCGCAGGTTTTGTGGGATGCGCATGGCTAGTCGAGCAAAAACACGTGCGAGAGGATGCATCCCGCAGGGTAGTCGAGTAAAAACAGGTGCGAGAGGATGCATCCCGCAGGCTAGTCGAGTAAAAACACGTGCGAGGTTTTGTGGGATGCGCAGGTTTTGTGGGATGCGCATGCGCAGGTTTTTTGGGATGCGCATGCGCAGGTTTTTTGGGATGCGCATGGCTAGTCGAGCAAAAACACGTGCGAGAGGATGCATCCCGCAGGCTATTCGAGTAAAAACACGTGCGAGAGGATGCATACCGCAGGCTAGTCGAGTAAAAACACGTGCGAGGTTTTGTGGGATGCGCATGCGCAGGTTTTGTGGGATGCGCATGCGCAGGTTTTTTGGGATGCGCATGCCTAGTCGAGCAAAAACACGTGCGAGAGGATGCATCCCGCAGGCTAGTCGAGCAAAAACACGTGCGAGAGGATGCATCCCGCAGGCCAGTCGAGTAAAAACACGTGCGAGAGGATGCATCCCGCAGGCTAGTCGAGTAAAAACGTGCGAGAGGATGCATCCCGCAGGCTAGTCGAGTTAAAACACGTGCGAGAGGATGCATACCGCAGGCTAGTCGAGTAAAAACACGTGCGAGGTTTTGTGCAATGCGCATGCGCAGGTTTTGTGGGATGCGCATGGCTAGTCGAGCAAAAACACGTGCGAGAGGATGCATCCCGCAGGGTAGTCGAGTAAAAACACGTGCGAGAAGATGCATCCCGCAGGCTAGTCGAGTAAAAACACGTGCGAGGTTTTGTGGGATGCGCATGCGCAGGTTTTGTGGGATGCGCATGCGCAGGTTTTTTGGGATGCGCATGCGCAGGTTTTTTGGGATGCGCATGCCTAGTCGAGCAAAAACACGTGCGAGAGGATGCATCCCGCAGGCTAGTCGAGCAAAAACACGTGCGAGAGGATGCATCCCGCAGGCCAGTCGAGTAAAAACACGTGCGAGGTTTTGTGCAATGCGCATGCGCAGGTTTTGTGGGATGCGCATGGCCAGTCGAGTAAAAACACGTGCGAGAGGATGCATCCCGCAGGGTAGTCGAGTAAAAACACGTGCAAGAAGATGCATCCCGCAGGCTAGTCGAGTAAAAACACGTGCGAGGTTTTGTGGGATGCGCATGCGCAGGTTTTGTGGGATGCGCATGCGCAGGTTTTTTGGGATGCGCATGCGCAGGTTTTTTGGGATGCGCATGCCTAGTCGAGCAAAAACACGTGCGAGAGGATGCATCCCGCAGGCTAGTCGAGCAAAAACACGTGCGAGAGGATGCATCCCGCAGGCCAGTCGAGTAAAAACACGTGCGAGAGGATGCATCCCGCAGGCTAGTCGAGTAAAAACGTGCGAGAGGATGCATCCCGCAGGCTAGTCGAGTAAAAACACGTGCGAGAGGATGCATCCCGCAGGCTAGTCGAGTAAAAACACGTGCGAGAGGATGCATCCCGCAGGCTAGTCGAGTAAAAACACGTGCGAGAGGATGCATCCCGCAGGCTAGTCGAGTAAAAACACGTGCGAGGTTTTGTGGGATGCGCATGCGCAGGTTTTGTGGGATGCGCATGCGCAGGTTTTTTGGGATGCGCATGGCTAGTCGAGCAAAAACACGTGCGAGAGGATGCATCCCGCAGGGTAGTCGAGTAAAAACACGTGCGAGAGGATGCATCCCGCAGGCTAGTCGAGTAAAAACACGTGCGAGGTTTTGTGGGATGCGCATGCGCAGGTTTTGTGGGATGCGCATGGCTAGTCGAGCAAAAACACGTGCGAGAGGATGCATCCCGCAGGGTAGTCGAGTAAAAACACGTGCGAGAGGATGCATCCTGCAGGCTAGACGAGTAAAAACACGTGCGAGGTTTTGTGGGATGCGCATGCGCAGGTTTTTTGGGATGCGCATGGCTAGTCGAGCAAAAACACGTGCGAGAGGATGCATCCCGCAGGGTAGTCGAGTGAAAACACGTGCGAGAGGATGCATCCCGCAGGCTAGTCGAGCAAAAACACGTGCGAGAGGATGCATCCCGCAGGCTGGTCGAGTAAAAACACGTGCGAGAGGATGCATCCCGCAGGCTAGTCGAGTTAAAACACGTGCGAGAGGATGCATCCCGCAGGCTAGTCGAGTAAAAACACGTGCGAGGTTTTGTGGGATGCGCATGCGCAGGTTTTTTGGGACGCGCATGGCTAGTCGAGCAAAAACACGTGCGAGAGGATGCATCCCGCAGGGTAGTCGAGTAAAAACACGTGCAAGAGGATGCTTCCCGCAGGCTAGTCGAGTGAAAACACGTGCGAGAGGATGCATCCCTCAGGCTAGTCGAGTAAAAACACGTGCGAGAGGATGCTTCCCGCAGGCTAGTCGAGTAAAAACACGTGCGAGAGGATGCATCCCGCATGCTAGTCGAGTAAAAACACGTGCAAGAGGATGCTTCCCGCAGGCTAGTCGAGTAAAAACACGTGCGAGAGGATGCATCCCGCAGGCTAGTCGAGTAAAAACACGTGCGAGGTTTTGTGGGATGCGCATGCGCAGGCTAGTCGAGTAAAAACACGTGCGAGAGGATGCATCCCGCATGCTAGTCGAGTAAAAACACGTGCGAGAGGATGCGTCCCGCAGGCTAGTCGAGCAAAAACACGTGCGAGAGGATGCATTCCGCAGGCTAGCCGAGTAAAAACACGTGCGAGGTTTTGTGGGATGCGCATGCGCAGGTTTTGTGGGATGCGCATGCGCAGGTTTTTTGGGATGCGCATGGCTAGTCGAGCAAAAACACGTGCGAGAGGATGCATCCCGCAGGGTAGTCGAGTAAAAACACGTGCGAGAGGATGCATCCCGCAGGCTAGTCGAGCAAAAACACGTGCGAGAGGATGCATCCCGCAGGCTAGTCGAGTAAAAACACGTGCGAGAGGATGCATCCCGCAGGGTAGTCGAGTAAAAACACGTGCGAGAGGATGCATCCCGCAGGCTAGTCGAGCAAAAACACGTGCGAGAGGATGCATCCCGCAGGCTAGTCGAGTAAAAACACGTGCGAGAGGATGCATCCCGCAGGCTAGTCGAGTAAAAACACGTGCGAGGTTTTGTGGGATGCGCATGCGCAGGTTTTGTGGGATGCGCATGCGCAGGTTTTTTGGGATGCGCATGGCTAGTCGAGCAAAAACACGTGCGAGAGGATGCATCCCGCAGGGTAGTCGAGTAAAAACACGTGCAAGAGGATGCTTCCCGCAGGCTAGTCGAGTAAAAATACGTGCGAGAGGATGCATCCCGCAGGCTAGTCGAGTAAAAACACGTGCGAGAGGATGCGTCCCGCATGCTAGTCGAGCAAAAACACGTGCGAGAGGATGCATCCCGCAGGCTAGTCGAGCAAAAACACGTGCAAGAGGATGCATCCCGCAGGCTAGTCGAGTAAAAACACGTGCGAGAGGATGCATCCCGCAGGCTAGTCGAGTAAAAACACGTGCGAGAGGATGCATCCCGCAGGCTAGTCGAGTAAAAACACGTGCGAGGTTTTGTGGGATGCGCATGCGCAGGTTTTGTGGGATGCGCATGCGCAGGTTTTTTGGGATGCGCATGCGCAGGTTTTGTGGGATGCGCATGCGCAGGTTTTTTGGGATGCGCATGCCTAGTCGAGCAAAAACACGTGCGAGAGGATGCATCCCGCAGGCTAGTCGAGCAAAAACACGTGCGAGAGGATGCATCCCGCAGGCCAGTCGAGTAAAAACACGTGCAAGAGGATGCTTCCCGCAGGCTAGTCGAGTAAAAACACGTGCGAGAGGATGCATCCCGCAGGCTAGTCGAGTAAAAACACGTGCGAGGTTTTGTGGGATGCGCATGCGCAGGTTTTGTGGGATGCGCATGCGCAGGTTTTGTGGGATGCGCATGGCTAGTCGAGCAAAAACACGTGCGAGAGGATGCATCCCGCATGGTAGTCGAGTAAAAACACGTGCGAGAGGATGCATCCCGCAGGCTAGTCGAGTAAAAACACGTGCGAGGTTTTGTGGGATGCGCATGCGCAGGTTTTGTGGGATGCGCATGCGCAGGTTTTTTGGGATGCGCATGCGCAGGTTTTTTGGGATGCGCATGGCTAGTCGAGCAAAAACACGTGCGAGAGGATGCATCCCGCAGGCTAGTCGAGTAAAAACACGTGCGAGAGGATGCATACCGCAGGCTAGTCGAGTAAAAACACGTGCGAGGTTTTGTGGGATGCGCATGCGCAGGTTTTGTGGGATGCGCATGCGCAGGTTTTTTGGGATGCGCATGCCTAGTCGAGCAAAAACACGTGCGAGAGGATGCATCCCGCAGGCTAGTCGAGCAAAAACACGTGCGAGAGGATGCATCCCGCAGGCCAGTCGAGTAAAAACACGTGCGAGAGGATGCATCCCGCAGGCTAGTCGAGTAAAAACGTGCGAGAGGATGCATCCCGCAGGCTAGTCGAGTAAAAACACGTGCGAGAGGATGCATCCCGCATGCTAGTCGAGTAAAAACACGTGCGAGAGGATGCGTCCCGCAGGCCAGTCGAGTAAAAACACGTGCGAGAGGATGCATCCCGCAGGCTAGTCGAGTAAAAACACGTGCGAGAAGATGCATCCCGCAGGCTAGTCGAGTAAAAACACGTGCGAGGTTTTGTGGGATGCGCATGCGCAGGTTTTGTGGGATGCGCATGCGCAGGTTTTGTGGGATGCGCATGGCTAGTCGAGCAAAAACACGTGCGAGAGGATGCATCCCGCAGGGTAGTCGAGTAAAAACACGTGCGAGAGGATGCATCCCGCAGGCTAGTCGAGTAAAAACACGTGCGAGGTTTTGTGGGATGCGCAGGTTTTGTGGGATGCGCATGCGCAGGTTTTTTGGGATGCGCATGCGCAGGTTTTTTGGGATGCGCATGGCTAGTCGAGCAAAAACACGTGCGAGAGGATGCATCCCGCAGGCTAGTCGAGTAAAAACACGTGCGAGAGGATGCATACCGCAGGCTAGTCGAGTAAAAACACGTGCGAGGTTTTGTGGGATGCGCATGCGCAGGTTTTGTGGGATGCGCATGCGCAGGTTTTTTGGGATGCGCATGCCTAGTCGAGCAAAAACACGTGCGAGAGGATGCATCCCGCAGGCTAGTCGAGCAAAAACACGTGCGAGAGGATGCATCCCGCAGGCCAGTCGAGTAAAAACACGTGCGAGAGGATGCATCCCGCAGGCTAGTCGAGTAAAAACGTGCGAGAGGATGCATCCCGCAGGCTAGTCGAGTTAAAACACGTGCGAGAGGATGCATACCGCAGGCTAGTCGAGTAAAAACACGTGCGAGGTTTTGTGCAATGCGCATGCGCAGGTTTTGTGGGATGCGCATGGCTAGTCGAGCAAAAACACGTGCGAGAGGATGCATCCCGCAGGGTAGTCGAGTAAAAACACGTGCGAGAAGATGCATCCCGCAGGCTAGTCGAGTAAAAACACGTGCGAGGTTTTGTGGGATGCGCATGCGCAGGTTTTGTGGGATGCGCATGCGCAGGTTTTTTGGGATGCGCATGCGCAGGTTTTTTGGGATGCGCATGCCTAGTCGAGCAAAAACACGTGCGAGAGGATGCATCCCGCAGGCTAGTCGAGCAAAAACACGTGCGAGAGGATGCATCCCGCAGGCCAGTCGAGTAAAAACACGTGCGAGGTTTTGTGCAATGCGCATGCGCAGGTTTTGTGGGATGCGCATGGCCAGTCGAGTAAAAACACGTGCGAGAGGATGCATCCCGCAGGGTAGTCGAGTAAAAACACGTGCAAGAAGATGCATCCCGCAGGCTAGTCGAGTAAAAACACGTGCGAGGTTTTGTGGGATGCGCATGCGCAGGTTTTGTGGGATGCGCATGCGCAGGTTTTTTGGGATGCGCATGCGCAGGTTTTTTGGGATGCGCATGCCTAGTCGAGCAAAAACACGTGCGAGAGGATGCATCCCGCAGGCTAGTCGAGCAAAAACACGTGCGAGAGGATGCATCCCGCAGGCCAGTCGAGTAAAAACACGTGCGAGAGGATGCATCCCGCAGGCTAGTCGAGTAAAAACGTGCGAGAGGATGCATCCCGCAGGCTAGTCGAGTAAAAACACGTGCGAGAGGATGCATCCCGCAGGCTAGTCGAGTAAAAACACGTGCGAGAGGATGCATCCCGCAGGCTAGTCGAGTAAAAACACGTGCGAGAGGATGCATCCCGCAGGCTAGTCGAGTAAAAACACGTGCGAGGTTTTGTGGGATGCGCATGCGCAGGTTTTGTGGGATGCGCATGCGCAGGTTTTTTGGGATGCGCATGGCTAGACGAGTAAAAACACGTGCGAGAGGATGCATACCGCAGGCTAGTCGAGTAAAAACACGTGCGAGGTTTTGTGGGATGCGCATGCGCAGGTTTTGTGGGATGCGCATGCGCAGGTTTTATGGGATGCGCATGGCTAGTCGAGCAAAAACACGTGCGAGAGGATGCATCCCGCAGGGTAGTCGAGTAAAAACACGTGCGAGGTTTTGTGGGATGCGCATGCGCAGGTTTTGTGGGATGCGCATGAGCAGGTTTTATGGGATGCGCATGCGCAGGTTTTGTGGGATGCGTATGCGCAGGTTTTTTGGGATGCGCATGGCTAGTCGAGCAAAAACACGTGCGAGAGGATGCATCCCGCAGGGTAGTCGAGTAAAAACACGTGCAAGAGGATGCTTCCCGCAGGCTAGTCGAGTAAAAACACGTGCGAGAGGATGCATCCCGCAGGCTAGTCGAGTAAAAACACGTGCGAGAGGATGCATCCCGCAGGCTAGTCGAGTAAAAACACGTGCGAGAAGATGCATCCCGCAGGCTAGTCGAGTAAAAACACGTGCGAGGTTTTGTGGGATGCGCATGCGCAGGTTTTGTGGGATGCGCATGCGCAGGTTTTTTGGGATGCGCATGCGCAGGTTTTGTGGGATGCGCATGCGCAGGTTTTTTGGGATGCGCATGCGCAGGTTTTTTGGGATGCGCATGCCTAGTCGAGCAAAAACACGTGCGAGAGGATGCATCCCGCAGGCTAGTCGAGCAAAAACACGTGCGAGAGGATGCATCCCGCAGGCCAGTCGAGTAAAAACACGTGCGAGAGGATGCATCCCGCAGGCTAGTCGAGTAAAAACACGTGCGAGGAGATGCATCCCGCAGGCTAGTCGAGTAAAAACACGTGCGAGGTTTTGTGGGATGCGCATGCGCAGGTTTTGTGGGATGCGCATGCGCAGGTTTTTTGGGATGCGCATGCGCAGGTTTTTTGGGATGCGCATGGCTAGTCGAGCAAAAACACGTGCGAGAGGATGCATCCCGCAGGGTAGTCGAGTAAAAACACGTGCGAGAGGATGCATCCCGCAGGCTAGTCGAGTAAAAACACGTGCGAGGTTTTGTGGGATGCGCATGCGCAGGTTTTGTGGGATGCGCATGCGCAGGTTTTTTGGGATGCGCATGGCTAGTCGAGCAAAAACACGTGCGAGAGGATGCATCCCGCAAGGTAGTTGAGTCAAAACACGTGCGAGAGGATGCATCCCGCAGGCTAGTCGAGTAAAAACACGTGCGAGAGGATGCATCCCGCAGGCTAGTCGAGTAAAAACACGTGCGAGAAGATGCATCCCGCAGGCTAGTCGAGTAAAAACACGTGCGAGGTTTTGTGGGATGCGCATGCGCAGGTTTTTTGGGATGCGCATGCGCAGGTTTTGTGGGATGCGCATGCGCAGGTTTTTTGGGATGCGCATGCGCAGGTTTTTTGGGATGCGCATGCCTAGTCGAGCAAAAACACGTGCGAGAGGATGCATCCCGCAGGCTAGTCGAGCAAAAACACGTGCGAGAGGATGCATCCCGCAGGCCAGTCGAGTAAAAACACGTGCGAGAGGATGCATCCCGCAGGCTAGTCGAGTAAAAACGTGCGAGAGGATGCATCCCGCAGGCTAGTCGAGTAAAAACACGTGCGAGAGGATGCATCCCGCAGGCTAGTCGAGTAAAAACACGTGCGAGAGGATGCATCCCGCAGGCTAGTCGAGTAAAAACACGTGCGAGAGGATGCATCCCGCAGGCTAGTCGAGTAAAAACACGTGCGAGGTTTTGTGGGATGCGCATGCGCAGGTTTTGTGGGATGCGCATGCGCAGGTTTTTTGGGATGCGCATGGCTAGACGAGTAAAAACACGTGCGAGAGGATGCATACCGCAGGCTAGTCGAGTAAAAACACGTGCGAGGTTTTGTGGGATGCGCATGCGCAGGTTTTGTGGGATGCGCATGCGCAGGTTTTATGGGATGCGCATGGCTAGTCGAGCAAAAACACGTGCGAGAGGATGCATCCCGCAGGGTAGTCGAGTAAAAACACGTGCGAGGTTTTGTGGGATGCGCATGCGCAGGTTTTGTGGGATGCGCATGAGCAGGTTTTATGGGATGCGCATGCGCAGGTTTTGTGGGATGCGTATGCGCAGGTTTTTTGGGATGCGCATGGCTAGTCGAGCAAAAACACGTGCGAGAGGATGCATCCCGCAGGGTAGTCGAGTAAAAACACGTGCAAGAGGATGCTTCCCGCAGGCTAGTCGAGTAAAAACACGTGCGAGAGGATGCATCCCGCAGGCTAGTCGAGTAAAAACACGTGCGAGAGGATGCATCCCGCAGGCTAGTCGAGTAAAAACACGTGCGAGAAGATGCATCCCGCAGGCTAGTCGAGTAAAAACACGTGCGAGGTTTTGTGGGATGCGCATGCGCAGGTTTTGTGGGATGCGCATGCGCAGGTTTTTTGGGATGCGCATGCGCAGGTTTTGTGGGATGCGCATGCGCAGGTTTTTTGGGATGCGCATGCGCAGGTTTTTTGGGATGCGCATGCCTAGTCGAGCAAAAACACGTGCGAGAGGATGCATCCCGCAGGCTAGTCGAGCAAAAACACGTGCGAGAGGATGCATCCCGCAGGCCAGTCGAGTAAAAACACGTGCGAGAGGATGCATCCCGCAGGCTAGTCGAGTAAAAACACGTGCGAGGAGATGCATCCCGCAGGCTAGTCGAGTAAAAACACGTGCGAGGTTTTGTGGGATGCGCATGCGCAGGTTTTGTGGGATGCGCATGCGCAGGTTTTTTGGGATGCGCATGCGCAGGTTTTTTGGGATGCGCATGGCTAGTCGAGCAAAAACACGTGCGAGAGGATGCATCCCGCAGGGTAGTCGAGTAAAAACACGTGCGAGAGGATGCATCCCGCAGGCTAGTCGAGTAAAAACACGTGCGAGGTTTTGTGGGATGCGCATGCGCAGGTTTTGTGGGATGCGCATGCGCAGGTTTTTTGGGATGCGCATGGCTAGTCGAGCAAAAACACGTGCGAGAGGATGCATCCCGCAAGGTAGTTGAGTCAAAACACGTGCGAGAGGATGCATCCCGCAGGCTAGTCGAGTAAAAACACGTGCGAGAGGATGCATCCCGCAGGCTAGTCGAGCAAAAACACGTGCGAGAGGATGCATCCCGCAGGCTAGTCGAGTAAAAACACGTGCGAGAGGATGCATCCCGCAGGCTAGACGAGTAAAAACACGTGCGAGGTTTTGTGGGATGCGCATGCGCAGGTTTTGTGGGATGCGCATGCGCAGGTTTTTTGGGATGCGCATGGCTAGTCGAGCAAAAACACGTGCGAGAGGATGCATCCCGCAGGGTAGTCGAGTAAAAACACGTGCGAGAGGATGCATCCTGCAGGCTAGACGAGTAAAAACACGTGCGAGGTTTCGTGGGATGCGCATGCGCAGGTTTTGTGGGATGCGCATGCGCAGGTTTTTTGGGATGCGCATGGCTAGTCGAGCAAAAACACGTGCGAGAGGATGCATCCCGCAGGGTAGTCGAGTAAAAACACGTGCGAGAGGATGCATCCTGCAGGCTAGACGAGTAAAAACACGTGCGAGGTTTCGTGGGATGCGCATGCGCAGGTTTTGTGGGATGCGCATGCGCAGGTTTTTTGGGATGCGCATGGCTAGTCGAGCAAAAACACGTGCGAGAGGATGCATCCCGCAGGGTAGTCGAGTGAAAACACGTGCGAGAGGATGCATCCCGCAGGCTAGTCGAGCAAAAACACGTGCGAGAGGATGCATCCCGCAGGCTAGTCGAGTAAAAACACGTGCGAGAGGATGCATCCCGCAGGCTAGTCGAGTTAAAACACGTGCGAGAGGATGCATCCCGCAGGCTAGTCGAGTAAAAACACGTGCGAGGTTTTGTGGGATGCGCATGCGCAGGTTTTTTGGGACGCGCATGGCTAGTCGAGCAAAAACACGTGCGAGAGGATGCATCCCGCAGGGTAGTCGAGTAAAAACAAGTGCAAGAGGATGCTTCCCGCAGGCTAGTCGAGTGAAAACACGTGCGAGAGGATGCATCCCTCAGGCTAGTCGAGTAAAAACACGTGCGAGAGGATGCTTCCCGCAGGCTAGTCGAGTAAAAACACGTGCGGGAGGATGCATCCCGCATGCTAGTCGAGTAAAAACACGTGCGAGAGGATGCATCCCGCAGGCTAGTCGAGTAAAAACACGTGCGAGAGGATGCATCCCGCAGGCTAGTCGAGTAAAAACACGTGCGAGATTTTGTGGGATGCGCATGCGCAGGTTTTGTGGGATGCGCATGCGCAGGTTTTTTGGGATGCGCATGGCTAGTCGAGCAAAAACACGTGCGAGAGGATGCATCCCGCAGGGTAGTCGAGTAAAAACACGTGCGAGAGGATGCATCCCGCAGGCTAGTCGAGTAAAAACACGTGCGAGGTTTTGTGGGATGCGCATGCGCAGGTTTTGTGGGATGCGCATGCGCAGGTTTTTTGGGATGCGCATGGCTAGTCGAGCAAAAACACGTGCGAGAGGATGCATCCCGCAGGGTAGTCGAGTAAAAACACGTGCGAGGTTTTGTGGGATGCGCATGCGCAGGTTTTGTGGGATGCGCATGCGCAGGTTTTTTGGGATGCGCATGCGCAGGTTTTTTGGGATGCGCATGCCTAGTCGAGCAAAAACACGTGCGAGAGGATGCATCCCGCAGGCTAGTCGAGCAAAAACACGTGCGAGAGGATGCATCCCGCAGGCCAGTCGAGTAAAAACACGTGCGAGAGGATGCATCCCGCAGGCTAGTCGAGTAAAAACGTGCGAGAGGATGCATCCCGCAGGCTAGTCGAGTTAAAACACGTGCGAGAGGATGCATACCGCAGGCTAGTCGAGTAAAAACACGTGCGAGGTTTTGTGCGATGCGCATGCGCAGGTTTTGTGGGATGCGCATGGCTAGTCGAGCAAAAACACGTGCGAGAGGATGCATCCCGCAGGGTAGTCGAGTAAAAACACGTGCGAGGTTTTGTGGGATGCGCATGCGCAGGTTTTGTGGGATGCGCATGCGCAGGTTTTGTGGGATGCGCATGCGCAGGTTTTTTGGGATGCGCATGGCTAGTCGAGCAAAAACACGTGCGAGAGGATGCATCCCGCAGGGAAGTCGAGTAAAAACACGTGCAAGAGGATGCTTCCCGCAGGCTAGTCGAGTAAAAACACGTGCGAGAGGATGCATCCCGCAGGCTAGTCGAGTAAAAACACGTGCGAGAGGATGCTTCCCGCAGGCTAGTCGAGTAAAAACACGTGCGAGAGGATGCATCCCGCATGCTAGTCGAGTAAAAACACGTGCGAGAGGATGCGTCCCGCAGGCCAGTCGAGTAAAAACACGTGCGAGAGGATGCATCCCGCAGGGTAGTCGAGTAAAAACACGTGCGAGAAGATGCATCCCGCAGGCTAGTCGAGTAAAAACACGTGCGAGGTTTTGTGGGATGCGCATGCGCAGGTTTTGTGGGATGCGCATGCGCAGGTTTTTTGGGATGCGCATGCGCAGGTTTTTTGGGATGCGCATGCCTAGTCGAGCAAAAACACGTGCGAGAGGATGCATCCCGCAGGCCAGTCGAGTAAAAACACGTGCGAGAGGATGCATCCCGCAGGCTAGTCGAGTAAAAACGTGCGAGAGGATGCATCCCGCAGGCTAGTCGAGTTAAAACACGTGCGAGAGGATGCATACCGCAGGCTAGTCGAGTAAAAACACGTGCGAGGTTTTGTGGGATGCGCATGCGCAGGTTTTATGGGATGCCCATGGCTAGTCGAGCAAAAACACGTGCGAGAGGATGCATCCCGCAGGGTAGTCGAGTAAAAACACGTGCGAGGTTTTGTGGGATGAGCATGCGCAGGTTTTGTGGGATGCGCATGCGCAGGTTTTGTGGGATGCGCATGCGCAGGTTTTGTGGGATGCGCATGCGCAGGTTTTTTGGGATGCGCATGGCTAGTCGAGCAAAAACACGTGCGAGAGGATGCATCCCGCAGGGTAGTCGAGTAAAAACACGTGCAAGAGGATGCTTCCCGCAGGCTAGTCGAGTAAAAACACGTGCGAGAGGATGCATCCCGTAGGCTAGTCGAGTAAAAACACGTGCGAGAGGATGCTTCCCGCAGGCTAGTCGAGTAAAAACACGTGCGAGAGGATGCATCCCGCATGCTAGTCGAGTAAAAACACGTGCGAGAGGATGCGTCCCGCAGGCTAGTCGAGCAAAAACACGTGCGAGAGGATGCATTCCGCAGGCTAGCCGAGTAAAAACACGTGCGAGGTTTTGTGGGATGCGCATGCGCAGGTTTTGTGGGATGCGCATGCGCAGGTTTTTTGGGATGCGCATGGCTAGTCGAGCAAAAACACGTGCGAGAGGATGCATCCCGCAGGGTAGTCGAGTAAAACACGTGCGAGAGGATGCATCCCGCAGGCTAGTCGAGTAAAAACGTGCGAGAGGATGCATCCCGCAGGCTAGTCGAGTTAAAACACGTGCGAGAGGATGCATACCGCAGGCTAGTCGAGTAAAAACACGTGCGAGGTTTTGTGGGATGCGCATGCGCAGGTTTTATGGGATGCCCATGGCTAGTCGAGCAAAAACACGTGCGAGAGGATGCATCCCGCAGGGTAGTCGAGTAAAAACACGTGCGAGGTTTTGTGGGATGAGCATGCGCAGGTTTTGTGGGATGCGCATGCGCAGGTTTTGTGGGATGCGCATGCGCAGGTTTTGTGGGATGCGCATGCGCAGGTTTTTTGGGATGCGCATGGCTAGTCGAGCAAAAACACGTGCGAGAGGATGCATCCCGCAGGGTAGTCGAGTAAAAACACGTGCAAGAGGATGCTTCCCGCAGGCTAGTCGAGTAAAAACACGTGCGAGAGGATGCATCCCGCAGGCTAGTCGAGTAAAAACACGTGCGAGAGGATGCTTCCCGCAGGCTAGTCGAGTAAAAACACGTGCGAGAGGATGCATCCCGCATGCTAGTCGAGTAAAAACACGTGCGAGAGGATGCGTCCCGCAGGCTAGTCGAGCAAAAACACGTGCGAGAGGATGCATTCCGCAGGCTAGCCGAGTAAAAACACGTGCGAGGTTTTGTGGGATGCGCATGCGCAGGTTTTGTGGGATGCGCATGCGCAGGTTTTTTGGGATGCGCATGGCTAGTCGAGCAAAAACACGTGCGAGAGGATGCATCCCGCAGGGTAGTCGAGTAAAACACGTGCGAGAGGATGCATCCCGCAGGCTAGTCGAGTTAAAACACGTGCGAGAGGATGCATCCCGCAGGCTAGTCGAGTAAAAACACGTGCGAGAGGATGCTTCCCGCAGGCTAGTCGAGTAAAAACACGTGCGAGAGGATGCATCCCGCATGCTAGTCGAGTAAAAACACGTGCGAGAGGATGCGTCCCGCAGGCTAGTCGAGCAAAAACACGTGCGAGAGGATGCATTCCGCAGGCTAGCCGAGTAAAAACACGTGCGAGGTTTTGTGGGATGCGCATGCGCAGGTTTTGTGGGATGCGCATGCGCAGGTTTTTTGGGATGCGCATGGCTAGTCGAGCAAAAACACGTGCGAGAGGATGCATCCCGCAGGGTAGTCGAGTAAAAACACGTGCAAGAGGATGCTTCCCGCAGGCTAGTCGAGTAAAAACACGTGCGAGAGGATGCATCCCGCAGGCTAGTCGAGTAAAAACACGTGCGAGAGGATGCATCCCGCAGGCTAGTCGAGTAAAAACACGTGCGAGGTTTTGTGGGATGCGCATGCGCAGGCTAGTCGAGTAAAAACACGTGCGAGAGGATGCATCCCGCATGCTAGTCGAGTAAAAACACGTGCGAGAGGATGCGTCCCGCAGGCTAGTCGAGCAAAAACACGTGTGAGAGGATGCATTCCGCAGGCTAGCCGAGTAAAAACACGTGCGAGGTTTTGTGGGATGCGCATGCGCAGGTTTTGTGGGATGCGCATGCGCAGGTTTTTTGGGATGCGCATGGCTAGTCGAGCAAAAACACGTGCGAGAGGATGCATCCCGCAGGGTAGTCGAGTAAAAACACGTGCGAGAGGATGCATCACGCAGGCTAGTCGAGCAAAAACACGTGCGAGAGGATGCATCCCGCAGGCTAGTCGAGTAAAAACACGTGCGAGAGGATGCATCCCGCAGGCTAGTCGAGTAAAAACACGTGCGAGGTTTTGTGGGATGCGCATGCGCAGGTTTTTTGGGATGCGCATGGCTAGTCGAGCAAAAACACGTGCGAGAGGATGCATCCCGCAGGCTAGTCGAGTAAAAACACGTGCGAGAGGATGCGTCCCGCAGGCTAGTCGAGCAAAAACACGTGCGAGAGGATGCATCCCGCAGGCTAGTCGAGCAAAAACACGTGCGAGAGGATGCATCCCGCAGGCTAGTCGAGTAAAACACGTGCGAGAGGATGCATCCCGCAGGCTAGTCGAGTTAAAACACGTGCGAGAGGATGCATCCCGCAGGCTAGTCGAGTAAAAACACGTGCGAGGTTTTGTGGGATCCGCATGCGCAGGTTTTTTGGGATGCGCATGGCTAGTCGAGCAAAAACACGTGCGAGAGGATGCATCCCGCAGGGTAGTCGAGTAAAAACACGTGCAAGAGGATGCTTCCCGCAGGCTAGTCGAGTAAAAACATGTGCGAGAGGATGCATCCCGCAGGCTAGTCGAGTAAAAACACGTGCGAGAGGATGCATCCCGCAGGCTAGTCGAGTTAAAACACGTGCGAGAGGATGCATACCGCAGGCTAGTCGAGTAAAAACACGTGCGAGGTTTTGTGCGATGCGCATGCGCAGGTTTTGTGGGATGCGCATGGCTAGTCGAGCAAAAACACGTGCGAGAGGATGCATCCCGCATGCTAGTCGAGTAAAAACACGTGCGAGAGGATGCGTCCCGCAGGCTAGTCGAGCAAAAACACGTGCGAGAGGATGCATTCCGCAGGCTAGCCGAGTAAAAACACGTGCGAGGTTTTGTGGGATGCGCATGCGCAGGTTTTGTGGGATGCGCATGCGCAGGTTTTGTGGGATGCGCATGCGCAGGTGTTTTGGGATGCGCATGGCTAGTCGAGCAAAAACACGTGCGAGAGGATGCATCCCGCAGGGTAGTCGAGTAAAAACACGTGCGAGAGGATGCATCCCGCAGGCTAGTCGAGCAAAAACACGTGCGAGAGGATGCATCCCGCAGGCTAGTCGAGTAAAAACACGTGCGAGAGGATGCATCCCGCAGGCTAGTCGAGTAAAAACACGTGCGAGGTTTTGTGGGATGCGCATGCGCAGGTTTTGTGGGATGCGCATGCGCAGGTTTTTTGGGATGCGCATGGCTAGTCGAGCAAAAACACGTGCGAGAGGATGCATCCCGCAGGGTAGTCGAGTAAAAACACGTGCAAGAGGATGCTTCCCGCAGGCTAGTCGAGTAAAAACACGTGCGAGAGGATGCATCCCGCAGGCTAGTCGAGTAAAAACACGTGCGAGAGGATGCTTCCCGCAGGCTAGTCGAGTAAAAACACGTGCGAGAGAATGCATCCCGCATGCTAGTCGAGTAAAAACACGTGCGAGAGGATGCGTCCCGCAGGCTAGTCGAGCAAAAACACGTGCGAGAGGATGCATTCCGCAGGCTAGCCGAGTAAAAACACGTGCGAGGTTTTGTGGGATGCGCATGCGCAGGTTTTGTGGGATGCGCATGCGCAGGTTTTTTGGGATGCGCATGGCTAGTCGAGCAAAAACACGTGCGAGAGGATGCATCCCGCAGGGTAGTCGAGTAAAACACGTGCGAGAGGATGCATCCCGCAGGCTAGTCGAGCAAAAACACGTGCGAGAGGATGCATCCCGCAGGCTAGTCGAGTAAAAACACGTGCGAGAGGATGCATCCCGCAGGCTAGTCGAGTAAAAACACGTGCGAGAGGATGCATACCGCAGGCTAGTCGAGTAAAAACACGTGCGAGGTTTTGTGGGATGCGCATGCGCAGGTTTTGTGGGATGCGCATGCGCAGGTTTTATGGGATGCCCATGGCTAGTCGAGCAAAAACACGTGCGAGAGGATGCATCCCGCAGGGTAGTCGAGTAAAAACACGTGCGAGGTTTTGTGGGATGAGCATGCGCAGGTTTTGTGGGATGCGCATGCGCAGGTTTTGTGGGATGCGCATGCGCAGGTTTTTTGGGATGCGCATGGCTAGTCGAGCAAAAACACGTGCGAGAGGATGCATCCCGCAGGGTAGTCGAGTAAAAACACGTGCAAGAGGATGCTTCCCGCAGGCTAGTCGAGTAAAAACACGTGCGAGAGGATGCATCCCGCAGGCTAGTCGAGTAAAAACACGTGCGAGAGGATGCTTCCCGCAGGCTAGTCGAGTAAAAACACGTGCGAGAGGATGCATCCCGCATGCTAGTCGAGTAAAAACACGTGCGAGAGGATGCGTCCCGCAGGCTAGTCGAGCAAAAACACGTGCGAGAGGATGCATTCCGCAGGCTAGCCGAGTAAAAACACGTGCGAGGTTTTGTGGGATGCGCATGCGCAGGTTTTGTGGGATGCGCATGCGCAGGTTTTTTGGGATGCGCATGGCTAGTCGAGCAAAAACACGTGCGAGAGGATGCATCCCGCAGGGTAGTCGAGTAAAAACACGTGCGAGAGGATGCATCACGCAGGCTAGTCGAGCAAAAACACGTGCGAGAGGATGCATCCCGCAGGCTAGTCGAGTAAAAACACGTGCGAGAGGATGCGTCCCGCAGGCTAGTCGAGCAAAAACACGTGCGAGAGGATGCATCCCGCAGGCTAGTCGAGCAAAAACACGTGCGAGAGGATGCATCCCGCAGGCTAGTCGAGTAAAAACACGTGCGAGAGGATGCATCCCGCAGGCTAGTCGAGTTAAAACACGTGCGAGAGGATGCATCCCGCAGGCTAGTCGAGTAAAAACACGTGCGAGGTTTTGTGGGATGCGCATGCGCAGGTTTTGTGGGATGCGCATGCGCAGGTTTTGTGGGATGCGCATGCGCAGGTTTTTTGGGATGCGCATGGCTAGTCGAGCAAAAACACGTGCGAGAGGATGCATCCCGCAGGGTAGTCGAGTAAAAACACGTGCAAGAGGATGCTTCCCGCAGGCTAGTCGAGTAAAAACATGTGCGAGAGGATGCATCCCGCAGGCTAGTCGAGTAAAAACACGTGCGAGAGGATGCATCCCGCAGGCTAGTCGAGTTAAAACACGTGCGAGAGGATGCATACCGCAGGCTAGTCGAGTAAAAACACGTGCGAGGTTTTGTGCGATGCGCATGCGCAGGTTTTGTGGGATGCGCATGGCTAGTCGAGCAAAAACACGTGCGAGAGGATGCATCCCGCATGCTAGTCGAGTAAAAACACGTGCGAGAGGATGCGTCCCGCAGGCTAGTCGAGCAAAAACACGTGCGAGAGGATGCATTCCGCAGGCTAGCCGAGTAAAAACACGTGCGAGGTTTTGTGGGATGCGCATGCGCAGGTTTTGTGGGATGCGCATGCGCAGGTTTTGTGGGATGCGCATGCGCAGGTGTTTTGGGATGCGCATGGCTAGTCGAGCAAAAACACGTGCGAGAGGATGCATCCCGCAGGGTAGTCGAGTAAAAACACGTGCGAGAGGATGCATCCCGCAGGCTAGTCGAGCAAAAACACGTGCGAGAGGATGCATCCCGCAGGCTAGTCGAGTAAAAACACGTGCGAGAGGATGCATCCCGCAGGCTAGTCGAGTAAAAACACGTGCGAGATTTTGTGGGATGCGCATGCGCAGGTTTTGTGGGATGCGCATGCGCAGGTTTTTTGGGATGCGCATGGCTAGTCGAGCAAAAACACGTGCGAGAGGATGCATCCCGCAGGGTAGTCGAGTAAAAACACGTGCGAGAGGATGCATCCCGCAGGCTAGTCGAGTAAAAACACGTGCGAGGTTTTGTGGGATGCGCATGCGCAGGTTTTGTGGGATGCGCATGCGCAGGTTTTTTGGGATGCGCATGGCTAGTCGAGCAAAAACACGTGCGAGAGGATGCATCCCGCAGGGTAGTCGAGTAAAAACACGTGCGAGAGGATGCATGCTGCAGGCTAGACGAGTAAAAACACGTGCGAGGTTTTGTGGGATGCGCATGCGCAGGTTTTGTGGGATGCGCATGCGCAGGTTTTTTGGGATGCGCATGGCTAGTCGAGCAAAAACACGTGCGAGAGGATGCATCCCGCAGGCTAGTCGAGCACAAACACGTGCGAGAGGATGCATCCCGCAGGCTAGTCGAGCAAAAACACGTGCGAGAGGATGCATCCCGCAGGCTGGTCGAGCAAAAACACGTGCGAGAGAATGCATCCCGCAGGCTAGTCGAGTAAAAACACGTGCGAGGTTTTGTGGGATGCGCATGCGCAGGTTTTGTGGGATGCGCATGGCTAGTCGAGCAAAAACACGTGCGAGAGGATGCATCCCGCAGGCTAGTCGAGTAAAAACACGTGCGAGGTTTTGTGGGATGCGCATGCGCAGGTTTTGTGGGATGCGCATGCGCAGGTTTTTTGGGATGCTCATGCGCAGGTTTTTTGGGATGCGCATGCGCAGGTTTTTTGGGATGCGCATGGCTAGTCGAGCAAAAACACGTGCGAGAGGATGCATCCCGCAGGCTAGTCGAGTAAAAACACGTGCGAGAGGATGAATCCCGAAGGCTAGTCGAGTAAAAACACGTGCGAGAGGATGCATCCCGCAAGCTAGTCGAGCAAAAACACGTGCGAGAGGATGCATCCCGCAGGCTGGTCGAGCAAAAACACGTGCGAGAGGATGCATCCCGCAGGCTAGTCGAGTAAAAACACGTGCGAGAGGATGCATCCTGCAGGCTAGTCGAGCAAAAACACGTGCGAGAGGATGCATCCCGCAGGGTAGTCGAGTAAAAACACGTGCGAGAGGATGCATCCCGCAGGCTAGTCGAGTAAAAACACGTGCGAGAGGATGCATCCTGCAGGCTAGTCGAGTAAAAACACGTGCGAGAGGATGCATCCCGCAGGCTAGTCGAGTAAAAACACGTGCGAGAGGATGCATCCCGCAGGCTAGTCGGGTAAAAACACGTGCGAGAGGATGCATCCCGCAGGCTAGTCGAGTAAAAACACGTGCGAGGTTTTGTGGGATGCGCATGCGCAGGTTTTGTGGGATGCGCATGCGCAGGTTTTTTGGGATGCGCATGGCTAGTCGAGCAAAAACACGTGCGAGAGGATGCATCCCGCAGGCTAGTCGACCAAAAACACGTGCGAGAGGATGCATCCCGCAGGCTAGTCGAGTAAAAACACGTGCGAGAGGATGCATCCCGCAGGCTAGTCGAGTAAAAACACGTGCGAGAGGATGCATCCCGCAGGGTAGTCGAGTAAAAACACGTGCGAGAGGATGCATCCCGCATGCTAGTCGAGTAAAAACACGTGCGAGAGGATGCGTCCCGCAGGCTAGTCGAGCAAAAACACGTGCGAGAGGATGCATTCCGCAGGCTAGCCGAGTAAAAACACGTGCGAGGTTTTGTGGGATGCGCATGCGCAGGTTTTGTGGGATGCGCATGCGCAGGTTTTTTGGGATGCGCATGGCTAGTCGAGCAAAAACACGTGCGAGAGGATGCATCCCGCAGGGTAGTCGAGTAAAAACACGTGCGAGAGGATGCATCCCGCAGGCTAGTCGAGCAAAAACACGTGCGAGAGGATGCATCCCGCAGGCTAGTCGAGTAAAAACACGTGCGAGAGGATGCATCCCGCAGGCTAGTCGAGTAAAAACACGTGCGAGGTTTTGTGGGATGCGCATGCGCAGGTTTTGTGGGATGCGCATGCGCAGGTTTTTTGGGATGTGCATGGCTAGTCGAGCAAAAACACTTGCGAGAGGATGCGTCCCGCAGGGTAGTCGAGTAAAAACACGTGCGAGAGAATGCATCCCGCAGGCTAGTCGAGCAAAAACACGTGCGAGAGGATGCATCCCGCAGGGTAGTCGAGTAAAAACACGTGCGAGAGGATGCATCCCGCAGGCTAGTCGAGTAAAAACACGTGCGAGAGGATGCATCCCGCAGGCTAGTCGAGTAAAAACACGTGCGAGGTTTTGTGGGATGCGCATGCGCAGGTTTTGTGGGATGCGCATGCGCAGGTTTTTTGGGATGCGCATGGCTAGTCGAGCAAAAACACGTGCGAGAGGATGCATCCCGCAGGGTAGTCGAGTAAAAACACGTGCGAGAGGATGCATCCCGCAGGCTAGTCGAGTAAAAACACGTGCGAGGTTTTGTGGGATGCGCATGCGCAGGTTTTGTGGGATGCGCATGCGCAGGTTTTTTGGGATGCGCATGCCTAGTCGAGCAAAAACACGTGCGAGAGGATGCATCCCGCAGGCTAGTCGAGCAAAAACACGTGCGAGAGGATGTGTCACGTCCGTCACTGTGTTTTTGTTACAGGTACCAGGAGAGAGAAAAGAGAACAGTGACAGACGGACGGTTGAGATATTATGATTAAAATGAGGAGTGGTCTTTCGTGCCGAGACAGCCGCGGGCTGTCATATGCACTAGGACAACCGATATTGCTATGGATGCAGTCAAGAAAAGAACGTCCGACGCGGTTACAAGGAGTGTCCCGACAAGAATCGCGCGCGAGAGGATGCAACGAGAACGGTGAGTTTACAGGATTCAACAATTATACAAGATATTATACGGCTCACCGCAATGTTGTATTAACGCCTAATAATATTGTTGCAGCAGGAACTGGCGGTACTGACAGTAGGTGTCGTACATCGGGTCTTCTATACAGATGTCCTCGAGGTGGGGAAGATCTGGCAGAGTTGCTGCTGCTCGGTTCGGGACGACGTTAGTGGCCTTGGATGCTGTCCGCAAGACGACACGTTGATGAGCTGGCAGAGGGACGTCACGGATGATTCGACAACGGACCCTGGGAACGATGATCGTGTCTCGGCTGTCGTCGTCGTCGGCTATGTCGATTACCTCAGGACGATCGACCGGATGCAGAACTGGCGTCGGAGCTCGCGAGAGGTCCGCGTGGTTGACCTCTTTAGGAGGGTTGCAAGGGCAACCGTATACAGAAACGTAATCGGACGCGTCACACGGAATGTGCTCGGTGGTTCCCAGAAGTTCTGTCCACTCGGTAGTGGCAATGATTTGATCGAGCACCGCTTTATTTCTCAACGCGCGTCTCAATTTAGCAAGTTGATACTTGCGTCCCGCTCGACGTGGGCGTCGCATGGGTAAGGAATAGTAATGATGGAATATTAATAATAATAATATATGAAATGAACTTCCACTTGTTATTAACCTTTTTGGTAGTTAACTCGCTTCACGTCTATAGTGGCGGCTCAGCGTTTCCACTGCGCACTTTAGACCAATTCTAGACGTGGCACGAGAACTTCTCTATGACTCGCTTCAAATTCCTTATTGGCGGCTCAGCGTTTCCACTGCGCACTTTAGACCAAGTCCGGATATGTCACGAGTTTAATATATTTGATGCAAGAACTGAATTGGAAGATGGTGTTGAACTAACACAAGAATAACAAGATCGAAGCACTGGTATAACAACGATATATTAAATAAGAACTGGTAAGTACACTGGTATACAATATGTAAGTAGTATTATAATAGAAGTAGTAATTGGATTAATGAATAATGGATATAGTAATATGTTTTAGGAATAATGTATGAGAATTAGGACTTGAGTTGAGTTGAGTTAGAGTTGGAATTGGAATTGGAATTAGGAGTGAAGGATCGACACACTTCACTATCGCGGAGCTAGACTGAACACGTCTGCTCTTGAAGTCGGAAGAAGCCGGACTGGCACGTCCGTGCGAGTCGCTCGCTTGGAGCGGACCGTTCGAGTCGCTGTCTGGAGGCGGACTGCTCGAGTCGCGAGATGGAGGCGGACTGACGCAAGCGTCTGCTCTGCCTTGCCTCCTTCGGTCGGAGTGGGGATAGCTGACGCTGCAGTCTCTTTGTTCTTCAGTCGTCGGAGTGGGAGAACCGCTGACGCAGCAGCGTCTTCGCTCCCGGGGACTGCACGTGCATTTCTGCTGACGCTGCAGTCTCGTGGCTGTCCTATTGCCCTCTACGAGCGTGGGACTGCTGATGCAGCAGTCTTTGGACTTCTCGACGTTTCTAGAAGCTTCTAGATGCTTCCAGAGTGATGCAATACTTTATTGCATTTTGTGTCGTGGTGATGGGTTGAAACTGAGGTAAGGTGTTGATCAAGGTGAAGTTATGGTGATGGGTAGAGACGGAGATAAGGATTAGAACAATACAATATATGAGATCTTAATATTATGTTCTTATGTCTAGGGGACGGTGTATGGATCTTATGCAGATCAGACCTTGTATACATAATGTATGTACAAGGCCAACGTCGTACATCGGACGACGTAACAGATGCATCCCGCAGAGTAGTCGAGTAAAAACACGTGCGAGAGGATGCATCCCGCAGGCTAGACGAGTAAAAACACGTGCGAGGTTTTGTGGGATGCGCATGCGCAGGTTTTGTGGGATGCGCATGCGCAGGTTTTTTGGGATGCGCATGGCTAGTCGAGCAAAAACACGTGCGAGAGGATGCATCCCGCAGGGTAGTCGAGTAAAAACACGTGCGAGAGGATGCATCCTGCAGGCTAGACGAGTAAAAACACGTGCGAGGTTTTGTGGGATGCGCATGCGCAGGTTTTGTGGGATGCGCATGCGCAGGTTTTTTGGGATGCGCATGGCTAGTCGAGCAAAAACACGTGCGAGAGGATGCATCCCGCAGGGTAGTCGAGTAAAAACACGTGCGAGAGGATGCATCCCGCAGGCTAGTCGAGCAAAAACACGTGCGAGAGGATGCATCCCGCAGGCTAGTCGAGTAAAAACACGTGCGAGAGGATGCATCCCGCAGGCTAGTCGAGTAAAAACACGTGCGAGGTTTTGTGGGATGCGCATGCGCAGGTTTTGTGGGATGCGCATGCGCAGGTTTTTTGGGATGCGCATGGCTAGTCGAGCAAAAACACGTGCGAGAGGATGCATCCCGCAGAGTAGTCGAGTAAAAACACGTGCGAGAGGATGCATCCCGCAGGCTAGTCCAGCAAAAACACGTGCGAGAGGATGCATCCCGCAGGCTAGTCGAGTAAAAACACGTGCGAGGTTTTGTGGGATGCGCATGCGCAGGTTTTGTGGGATGCGCATGCGCAGGTTTTTTGGGATGCGCATGGCTAGTCGAGCAAAAACACGTGCGAGAGGATGCATCCCGCAGGGTAGTCGAGTAAAAACACGTGCGAGAGGATGCATCCCGCAGGCTAGTCGAGCAAAAACACGTGCGAGAGGATGCATCCCGCAGGCTAGTCGAGTAAAAACACGTGCGAGAGGATGCATCCCGCAGGCTAGTCGAGTAAAAACACGTGCGAGGTTTTGTGGGATGCGCATGCGCAGGTTTTGTGGGATGCGCATGCGCAGGTTTTTTGGGATGCGCATGGCTAGTCGAGCAAAAACACGTGCGAGAGGATGCATCCCGCAGGCTAGTCGAGTAAAAACACGTGCGAGAGGATGAATCCCGAAGGCTAGTCGAGTAAAAACACGTGCGAGAGGATGCATCCCGCAAGCTAGACGAGCAAAAACACGTGCGAGAGGATGCATCCCGCAGGCTGGTCGAGCTAAAACACGTGCGAGAGGATGCATCCCGCAGGCTAGTCGAGTAAAAACACGTGCGAGAGGATGCATCCTGCAGGCTAGTGGAGTAAAAACACGTGCGAGAGGATGCATCCCGCAGGCTAGTCGAGTAAAAACACGTGCGAGAGGATGCATCCCGCAGGCTAGTCGAGCACAAACACGTGCGAGAGGATGCATCCCGCAGGCTAGTCGAGCACAAACACGTGCGAGAGGATGCATCCCGCAGGCTAGTCGAGCAAAAACACGTGCGAGAGGATGCATCCCGCAGGCTGGTCGAGCAAAAACACGTGCGAGAGAATGCATCCCGCAGGCTAGTCGAGTAAAAACACGTGCGAGGTTTTGTGGGATGCGCATGCGCAGGTTTTGTGGGATGCGCATGGCTAGTCGAGCAAAAACACGTGCGAGAGGATGCATCCCGCAGGCTAGTCGAGTAAAAACACGTGCGAGGTTTTGTGGGATGCGCATGCGCAGGTTTTGTGGGATGCGCATGCGCAGGTTTTGTGGGATGCGCATGCGCAGGTTTTTTGGGATGCGCATGGCTAGTCGAGCAAAAACACGTGCGAGAGGATGCATCCCGCAGGCTAGTCGAGTAAAAACACGTGCAAGAGGATGCTTCCCGCAGGCTAGTCGAGTAAAAACACGTGCGAGAGGATGCATCCCGCAGGCTAGTCGAGTAAAAACACGTGCGAGAGGATGCATCCCGCAGGCTAGTCGAGTAAAAACACGTGCGAGAGGATGCTTCCCGCAGGCTAGTCGAGTAAAAACACGTGCGAGAGGATGCATCCCGCAGGCTAGTCGAGTAAAAACACGTGCAAGAGGATGCTTCCCGCAGGCTAGTCGAGCACAAACACGTGCGAGGTTTTGTGGGATGCGCATGCGCAGGTTTTGTGGGATGCGCATGCGCAGGTTTTTTGGGATGCTCATGCACAGGTTTTTTGGGATGCGCATGGCTAGTCGAGCAAAAACACGTGCGAGAGGATGCATCCCGCAGGGTAGTCGAGTAAAAACACGTGCGAGAGGATGCATCCCGCAGGCTAGTCGAGCAAAAACACGTGCGAGAGGATGCATCCCGCAGGCTGGTCGAGCAAAAACACGTGCGAGAGGATGCATCCCGCAGAGTAGTCGAGTAAAAACACGTGCGAGAGGATGCATCCCGCAGGCTAGACCAGCAAAAACACGTGCGAGAGGATGCATCCCGCAGGCTAGTCGAGTAAAAACACGTGCGAGAGGATGCATCCCGCAGGCTAGTCGAGTAAAAACACGTGCGAGGTTTTGTGGGATGCGCATGCGCAGGTTTTGTGGGATGCGCATGCGCAGGTTTTTTGGGATGCGCATGGCTAGTCGAGCAAAAACACGTGCGAGAGGATGCATCCCGCAGGGTAGTCGAGTAAAAACACGTGCGAGAGGATGCATCCCGCAGGCTAGTCGAGCAAAAACACGTGCGAGAGGATGCATCCCGCAGGCTAGTCGAGTAAAAACACGTGCGAGAGGATGCATCCCGCAGGCTAGTCGAGTAAAAACACGTGCGAGGTTTTGTGGGATGCGCATGCGCAGGTTTTTTGGGATGCGCATGGCTAGTCGAGCAAAAACACGTGCGAGAGGATGCATCCCGCAGGCTAGTCGAGTAAAAACACGTGCGAGAGGATGAATCCCGAAGGCTAGTCGAGTAAAAACACGTGCGAGAGGATGCATCCCGCAAGCTAGACGAGCAAAAACACGTGCGAGAGGATGCATCCCGCAGGCTGGTCGAGCTAAAACACGTGCGAGAGGATGCATCCCGCAGGCTAGTCGAGTAAAAACACGTGCGAGAGGATGCATCCTGCAGGCTAGTGGAGTAAAAACACGTGCGAGAGGATGCATCCCGCAGGCTAGTCGAGTAAAAACACGTGCGAGAGGATGCATCCCGCAGGCTAGTCGAGCACAAACACGTGCGAGAGGATGCATCCCGCAGGCTAGTCGAGCACAAACACGTGCGAGAGGATGCATCCCGCAGGCTAGTCGAGCAAAAACACGTGCGAGAGGATGCATCCCGCAGGCTGGTCGAGCAAAAACACGTGCGAGAGAATGCATCCCGCAGGCTAGTCGAGTAAAAACACGTGCGAGGTTTTGTGGGATGCGCATGCGCAGGTTTTGTGGGATGCGCATGGCTAGTCGAGCAAAAACACGTGCGAGAGGATGCATCCCGCAGGCTAGTCGAGTAAAAACACGTGCGAGGTTTTGTGGGATGCGCATGCGCAGGTTTTGTGGGATGCGCATGCGCAGGTTTTGTGGGATGCGCATGCGCAGGTTTTTTGGGATGCGCATGGCTAGTCGAGCAAAAACACGTGCGAGAGGATGCATCCCGCAGGCTAGTCGAGTAAAAACACGTGCAAGAGGATGCTTCCCGCAGGCTAGTCGAGTAAAAACACGTGCGAGAGGATGCATCCCGCAGGCTAGTCGAGTAAAAACACGTGCGAGAGGATGCATCCCGCAGGCTAGTCGAGTAAAAACACGTGCGAGAGGATGCTTCCCGCAGGCTAGTCGAGTAAAAACACGTGCGAGAGGATGCATCCCGCAGGCTAGTCGAGTAAAAACACGTGCAAGAGGATGCTTCCCGCAGGCTAGTCGAGCACAAACACGTGCGAGGTTTTGTGGGATGCGCATGCGCAGGTTTTGTGGGATGCGCATGCGCAGGTTTTTTGGGATGCTCATGCACAGGTTTTTTGGGATGCGCATGGCTAGTCGAGCAAAAACACGTGCGAGAGGATGCATCCCGCAGGGTAGTCGAGTAAAAACACGTGCGAGAGGATGCATCCCGCAGGCTAGTCGAGCAAAAACACGTGCGAGAGGATGCATCCCGCAGGCTGGTCGAGCAAAAACACGTGCGAGAGAATGCATCCCGCAGGCTAGTCGAGTAAAAACACGTGCGAGAGGATGCATCCCGCAGGCTAGTCGAGTAAAAACACGTGCGAGAGGATGCATCCCGCAGGCTAGTCGAGTAAAAACACGTGCGAGAGGATGCATCCCGCAGTCTAGTCGAGTAAAAACACGTGCCAGGTTTTGTGGGATGCGCATGCGCAGGTTTTGCGGGATGCGCATGCGCAGGTTTTTTGGGATGCGCATGCCTAGTCGAGCAAAAACACGTGCGAGAGGATGCATCCCGCAGGCTAGTCCAGCAAAAACACGTGCGAGAGGATGCATCCCGCAGGCTAGTCGAGTAAAAACACGTGCGAGAGGATGCATCCCGCAGGCTAGTCGGGTAAAAACACGTGCGAGGTTTTGTGGGATGCGCATGCGCAGGTTTTGTGTGATGCGCATGCGCAGGTTTTTTGGGATGCGTATGCGCAGGTTTTTTGGGATGCGCATGCGCAGGTTTTTTGGGATGCGCATGGCTAGTCGAGTAAAAACACGTGCGAGAGGATGCATCCCGCAGGCTAGTCGAGTAAAAACACGTGCGAGAGGATGCATCCCGCAGGCTAGTCGAGTAAAAACACGTGCGAGGTTTTGTGGGATGCGCATGCGCAGGTTTTTTGGGATGCGCATGGCTAGTCGAGCAAAAACACTTGCGAGAGGATTGTCACGTCCTGGCGGGGCTATAAGAGCAAGAGAAGAGAATACCGAGGCCCGGCTACTCTGCTCTTCCACTGACTGACATTTAATAAAAGTGTTGGTCTTTTTATCAACAGACTAGGACCCGATGCCGACACCTGCATGCGGTCTTACACAGATGAATGTTGCACGCGACCCTGAAACATACGCGATAATATGTTCCACTTACTTTTACGCTTCGCTTGTTTGTCGATTGACACGAGAAATGGGTTCGCAACGGATGAACGGCTACGGTTGCGCTGATGGCCTTGAATTCGATCCGCTCTGCTTGACAGGCGTTGATCCAAATGGCTGGAAACGACCTTCAAGGATTGACGACTGCGCCAAATTCTGTCACGTCAATATTTGACAGGAACGACCTCCAATGGTTGACAGCTGGCGGCTACGGTATTGTAGACGGATGCGCTCGTTGAGGAAACGGGCGTGGACGCTGTACGATACCGTGAATCTAACTGACGAATATCGTCCGCGTGATTGACGATATTTTAACTAGCGAAAACGGGCGTGGACGCTGTGCGATGCCGTGAATTTATCTCGCGAATATCGTCCGCGTGGTTGACGATATTTTGATTCGAGAAAACGGACGTGGATGCTGCGGGGCTTGCTATGCGAGCAAGTCTATCACTATCACGCACGTACGCGAACACGTTGAAACAGGAAATTGAATAAGGAATACTATTCGCGAACTTTCCAGTGAGAACTCTATCTCTCACTAACAACGTGTCACTTCAAACTACGAAATTAGGAGCAAGGAAATAATAATTGGGATTTAGATTGACTCTGGTAAAACAAAGTATATTATAAACGTAAAAGAATACAAAGGTAAAGATGCTTATTATTAACGAAATCGAAATACGTACTAAGTACGAAATATGAAACGCAATAAAAAATGTTTAATTGAGTAAACGAAGTAATGTTTGAATTAAACGAATAAGAATAAGATATTATTGAATGGTATTAGCGACTGTGTCTAAACAGTATGGATTTGGAAAGATTGTGTCTTGTTACGTCGGACGACCTCCGACGTTGGTCGAATCGAGGACCGTACCTCGATTCTAGGCTAAGATTAAATATTAAGTACATAACAACCTCTTAAACCCATCGCTACCAAACTCTTGTTCTAATTCTAATACCTCTTAAACCCATCACTACTTCACCCACGACTTTTCCTAAACTTGTTCTAATACCCATCACTACTTAAATCTCGACTCTCCCAATTGTTCTAAACCCAACCACCACTCCAAACTCTCAATCTTACCTAACACTTGTTCAAACCCTCATCTACACTTATAACTTGTTTAAACCCTCATCTACACTTAACACTTGTTCAAACCCTCATCTACACTTACAACTTGTTCAAATCCTCAACTCCGCTCGAGTAAACGCCACCTCGAGAACAAAGAGATCGCAACGTCAGCAGTCTTGCACGCGTCACCACTCTGTCGAGAGCGAGGACAAAGAGACTGCAACGTCAGCAGTCTTGCACCCGTCACCACTCCGACGAGCGAGGACAAAGGGACTGCAGCGTCAGCAACCCCCACTCCGAGCGAAGGAGGCAACGCAGAGCTGCCTCTTGCATCAGTCTGGTGCTAGCCAGCGAAGTGAGCGGACGTGTCGGTCTGCGCTCACTCCATTCTCACACAACGACATCAGTCAGTCTGGCCCAAGCCAGCGAAGCGAGCAGACGTGTCGATCTGCGCTCTTCTAATTCGCGCTTCGACGTTCATCGACGTTTGTTCTACTATTCTATTCCAAATCCATTCCAATTCAATTCCTAAATCAATTCCAATTCTAACTCTTACTAACTCATATGTCACGTCCGTCACTGTGTTTTTGTTACAGGTACCAGGAGAGAGAAAAGAGAACAGTGACAGACGGACGGTTGAGATATTATGATTAAATGAGGAGTGGTCTTTCGTGCCGAGACAGCCGCGGGCTGTCATATGCACTAGGACAACCGATATTGCTATGGATGCAGTCAAGAAGAGAACGTCCGACGCGGTTACAAGAAGTGTCCCGACAAGAATCACGCGCGAGATGATGCAACGAGAACGGTGAGTTTACAGGATTCAGCAATTATACAAGACATTATACGACTCACCGCAATGCTGTATTAACGCCTAATAATATTGTTGCAGCAGGAACTGGCGGTACTGACAGTAGGTGTCGTACATCGGGTCTTCTATACAGATGTCCTCGAGGTGGGGAAGATCTGGCAGAGTTGCTGCTGCTCGGTTCGGGACGACATTGGTGGCCTTGGATGCTGGCCGCAAGATGACACGTTGATGAGCTGGCAGAGGAACGTCACGGATGATTCGGCAACGGACCCTGGGAACGATGATCGTGTCTCGGCTGTCGTCGTCGTCGGCTATGTCGATCACCTCTGGACAATCGACCGGATGCAGAACTGGCGTCGGAGCTCGCGAGAGGTCCGCGTGGTTGACCTCTTTAGGAAGGCTGCAAGGGCAACCGTATACAGAAACGTAATCGGACGCGTCACACGGAATGTGCTCGGTGGTTCCCAGAAGTTCTGTCCACTCGGTAGTGGCAATGATTTGATCGAGCACCGCTTTATTTCTCAACGCGCGTCTCAATTTAGCAAGTTGATACTTGCGTCCCGCTCGACGTGGGCGTCGCATGGGTAAGGAATAGTAATGATGGAATATTAATAATATAATGAAAATGAAACTCCATTTGTTATTAACCTTTTAGGTAGTTAACTCGCTTCACGTCTATAGTGGCGGCTCAGCGTTTCCACTGCGCTCTTTAGACCAATTCTAGACGTGGCACGAGAACTTCTTTATGACTCGCTTCAAATTCCTTATTGGCGGCTCAGCGTTTCCACTGCGCACTTTAGACCAAGTCCGGATATGTCGCGAGTTTAATATATTCGATGCAAGAACTGAATTGGAAGATGGTGTTGAACTAACACAAGAATAACAAGATCGAAGCACTGGTATAACAACGATATATTAAATAAGAACTGGTAAGTACACTGGTATACAATATGTAAGTAGTATTCTAATTGGAGTAGTAATTGGATTAATGAATAATGGATATAGTAATATGTTGTAGGATTAATGTATGAGAATTAGGACTTGAGTTGAGTTGAGTTAGAGTTGGAATTGGAATTGGAATTAGGAGTGAAGGATCGACACACTTCACTTTCGCGGAGCTAGACTGAACACGTCTGCTCTTGAAGCCGGACTGACTCTGAGGCCAGGTAGGCACGTCTGTGCGAGTCGCTGGCTGAAGGCGGACTGATGCAAGCGCCTGCTCTGCCTTGCCTCCTTCGTTCGGAGTGGGGATAGCTGACGCTGCAGTCTCTTTGTTCTTCAGTCGTCGGAGTGGGAGAACCGCTGACGCAGCAGCGTCTTCGCTCCCGGGGACTGCACGTGCATTTCTGCTGACGCTGCAGTCTCGTGGCTGTCCTATTGCCCTCTACGAGCGTGGGACTGCTGATGCAGCAGTCTTTGGACTTCTCGACGTTTCTAGAAGCTTCTAGATGCTTCCAGAGTGATGCAATACTTTATTGCATTATGTGTCGTGGTGATGGGTTGAAACTGAGGTAAGGTGTTGATCAAGGTGAAGTTATGGTGATGGGTAGAAACGGAGATAAGGATTAGAACAATAGAATATATGAGATCTTAATATTATGTTCTTATGTCTAGGGGACGGTGTATGGATCTTATGCAGATCAGACCTTGAATACATAATGTATGTACAAGGCCAACGTCGTACATCGGACGACGTAACACCTCCCAACGCGGAAAAGAAATTTCTTACAAGGAAGAAATTTCTCGCTCAACACTCGATCACACACTCATTCATGCGACGCATCGTCCGGAGGTACTCCGCGCAGGGAGCACAGTTCTCGGCGATAATTTTCTATATTTGAACGAAACACTGGTCGCACTGAAATGTTGTCGGTGTCGGCACGTGGGCTGGGGCTGGTTTTATGCAATTTATTTCGCTTTGTTCATTTTGCATAATTGGGTTTTGGGTGGGTGGGGAATCACTTTGTTCACTAACACTTTCACTTTTGTCTTTTCTTATCTGCGTCCAGATGAGTGTCACGTTTCGCTGACGCGGGGTTTGCGTTGGATTATTCGGCGCACGCTTGAGTTTGTTTGCATGTACAATCTTAAAATGGTTCCCTACTTTGATTTTTACATTGTTTGAGTCTAGGATGTCGCAAATTTCGTGATGACCCGTATATTGCGCATCGAATTTGCCCTTACAGGGTTCTTTGAGTAGGAATACCTGTTCTCCCACCTTGAATTCTACCGGGTTAATTCTTCTATCGTAGTATGATTTTGATTTTCTTTTCGCGGAGACTAAGTTTCCGCGCGCGCGAATCTGGGTTTCAGTTATCTTTCTTTGCAATTGGGAGAGGTAGTGGGTATAGGAGTCGTTTTCGCATTCGTAGGAGTAGGAATCGGCGGATGGGACTCGTGCCAAAGAGCCGAATACTAACTCGTGCGGCGTGAAATCTGTGCCCTCGTGGACACTTGTATTGTAACTAAACATTGCCAAATCGACCCATTTGTCCCAGTTGTTCTTGTGGACGTATTGCTTCAGGTACTCTGCTAAGACGTGGTGGGATCTGTGACGTCGGTCGCACCTCCGACGTTAGCTTTAAGACTACATGTAAAATTAGATACATAAGAGCGAGCGTTCCCCTTTAAAGATTCCAAAACTCCTAAAAATCCTTCATAACAATGAATCCTTAACACCACGTACATCTGATTGAAATCCATCAACATAACCTAAAATCCAAAATCTGTCAAAATCCTAAAATAGCCAAAAATGGCCCAAACTCGAGGATTGAAATATCATTGGACTCGTGAGCGAAAATCATGAAACTAACCTAAAAATTTGTAGGTTAGGTTCTCAATTCGCGTTTGTTTAGACTTTACCAAAATTTCGATTTTTGGTAATTTTCAAAAGTACTTAGAATATTTTCAAACATATGATCGGTCGACAAATGATGTCAACTAATCATATGACATATAAAATTTACATCGAAACGCCTTGCAAGAGCAAGCGCTCGAAAATATTCTAAGTCCCAATTTATTTAAATAAATAAATAGGTACGCCAATGGTTACCACTTAATTTTCGAGTCCTGCACCACTGGGAACGAAAACTGCTGACTCTAGTGCGGCGGCCATCGCGCTGTTTACGACGAAGACCGGCACAAAGAGGACACGGTCCCCTTTTGCGAAGTCAGCATTTTTCGAACGAACGTTGTTCGTCGACGAACGTTCGATTCTCCACAGTCCTCTCCGGGGACCCGAGTGGGTCAGTCGAGTTTTCGTCAATCTTCCAAGTCCAGACTATTTAGACATAGTCTTTCCAAATCCAGATTGTTTAGACACAATCTTCCCAAATCCATACTGTTTAGACACAGTCCCTAATACCATTCAGTAATATCGTATTCTTATTCGTTTAATTCAAATATTACTTCGTGTATTCAATTAAACATTTTTATTGCGTTTCATATTTCGTACTTAGTACGTATTTCGATTTCGTTAATAATAAGCATCTTTACCTTTGTATTCTTTTACGTTATTAATATACTTTGTTTTACCAGAGTCAATCTAAATCCCAATTATTATTTCCTTGCTCCTAACTTCGTAGTTTGAAGTGACACGTTGTTAGTTAGAGATAGAGTTCTCACTGGAAAGTTCGCGAATAGTATTCCTTATTCAATTTCCTGTTACGTGTTCGCGTACGTGCGTGATAGTGATAGACTTGCTCGCATAGCAAGCTCCGCAGCATCCACGTCCGTTTTCTCGAATCAAAATATCGTCAACCACGCGGACGATATTCGCGAGATAAATTCACGGGATCGCACAGCGTCCACGCCCGTTTTCGCTAGTTAAAATATCGTCAATCACGCGGACGATATTCGTGAGTTAGATTCACGGTATCGTACAGCGTCCACGCCCGTTTCCTCAACGAGCGCATCCGTCTACAATACCGTAGCAGCCAGCTGTCAATCATTGGAGGTCGTTCCTGTCAAATATTGACGTGACAGAGTTTGGCGCAGTCGTCAATCCTTGAAGGTCGTTTCCAGCCATTTGGATCAACCCCTGTCAAGCAGAGCGGACCGTATTCAAGGCCATCAGCGCAACCGTAGCTGTTCATCCGTTGCGAATTCATGTCTCGTGTCAATCGACAAACAAGCGAAGCGTAAAAGTAAGTGGAACATATTACCGCGTATGTTTCAGGGTCGCGTGCATCATTCATCTGTGTAAGACTGCATGCAGGTGTCGGCATCGGGTCCTAGTCTGTTGATAAAAAGACCAACACTTTTATTAAATGTCAGTCAGTGGAAGAGTAGAGTAGCCGGGCCGCGGTATTCTCTTCTCTTGCTTTTATAGCCCCGCCAGGACGTGACAAATTTGGCGCAGTCGGTAGGACACTCGTTGGTCACCGATGTTAGAGACACCGTCAACACTTTTGTAGGATACGTCATGTGTCCTACCTCTGCCAAAATTTGTTGTGACAAATTTGGCGCAGTCGGTAGGACAGTCGTTGGTCACCGATGTTAGAAGCACGGCATCGAGGAATAAAAATAGAATCAGTGTTAGCACGCGAACCCCTGCGCGTTCCATCATTGTTTGACAATTTAACGCAGTAGACTTAGAGTCCGTGAAAGCATAGTGTCAGTTAAAAGTGCGACGGGCAGTGAAGGAAATGCCCTTTCGCCCACGTTACATACTCAAATTGGTTTTCGCGATGTTCGTACTCAGTACAAATTCATCAAGAGTTTTAGTGAACGTTAAAGTGCGACGGGCGGTTTAGAAAACGCCCCTTCGCCCACGTTATATAGTCGGATTATTTTTCGCGAATTTCATACTTAGAAATTTTCAAGCGACGCAATCATGGAAACGCGTAGCGAGGCTAGAAAGAAGGTTCCTCCTACGGAAGAGGAATTAATTGAATTCCAGAAAGATTTAGCTCGTAGAGAAGCAGCTCTCATTAATCAAACCGCCGCGTTGACTCAACTCAAATTGCAATACGAAACAGAAACGCGCGATCAGAGAGAAACGTACGAGGATATACGCCGCGAGATAGCAGAAATCCGATCGGCCAGAGATTCTCAATCAATTCCAGCTAGCCCAGTCGTTGCGCCCCGCGAACCCATAATGCACGATTCTTCGAATTTCACCGTTAAACAAGCGGTTGAACTTGTGCCTACCTTTGACGGCACCTCCATAACCGTGCTACAATTCGTTCGCGCGTGCAAGCGAGCCTTGGAAGCTGTTCCAGCCACAGCTGAGCGTACCCTCACTAGATTAGTATGCAATAAGCTTAGAGGACAGGCATACGCCGCGATTGAAGACGTAAATATTAACACAATCTCTGAATTGTGCAACCGCCTGAAAGATGTACTAGGCCCATATAAATTCATCGATCAGTATCGCGGAGAATTAGCTTCGATACACCAGGGACAGTCCGAGCACGTGTTGAATTATATTACGCGAGTAAAGGACCTTAGAACGGCGATCATAGATTCAGGCCGCGGGGTCCCCAATCTAGACGAGATTGATAAATTCACAATTGATTGTTTCATGCGTGGTCTTATCCCAGCGCTTCGAGCCGAGGTCAGGCTCTGCGCGTCACTCGAATTACAGAAAATATTCGACGAAGCAGTAACCGCGTACAAACAGTACGAGCTTGACCGTGTTCGTTATCGTGACGACGGACGCCGCGTTGCATTCTCCGACTCTCGTAATCGCACACCAGAGCGATCAAGCAACTCTTATTATGATAGGAATGCGCCTGAGCAGCGCAACAGATCTTCGGAAAGGAAAGATCAACGACCTTCCTTTTCACCTCGTGAATCCTGGCGAGACAGGAAATCCGATAACAGAGACGCGTATCGCTCTCCTCCCCCGCGACGTCACGAACCGTCGCAATCAAATCAGCGCGAAACGTATAAACGCGAAGATCGCGCTTCCCAGTCCCCAGGTCGCGATCGCTTTCCTACGGAGAATCGGAAGTATTGTAAATATTGTAAGCGCACGGGACATGACATACACGAATGTCGCCGCCGCGAATATTACAATAAAAATGAGTCGGGAAACGAATCAAGCCTCCCGACAAACGCGACCAAAGGACGGGAGGCATCCCAAGAGAATCGCCAAAAGGCAACACAGCTGGCCGTCATCAGCGACGACCAGCAGTAGATGAAATTCGAGTAGATAGGAGAGATAACCCGGACGGTCAGCAGAATGAACGACCATCCGCGAAATTAGTCTCGGCAATAAATCTCGCGCCGGACTCCCCTATCCCTCGAATAAAAGCAAAATCGTCACTCTTCTCAAAAGAGTGTGAGTTCCTCTTGGACACCGGGTCCGAGGTCAACTTAATCCGAGCGTCTGGTATCAAATCTGACGTTCATCTAAAAACTGACAGCGTCATACACGTCCATGGCGTGACAGAAGGAGAAATTGCGACCCTCGGTTATATCAATGCGGAGCTAGCAGATTCCATTAAAGTCACGCTACACGTTCTGCCTGACAGTTTTCCAATTAATATAGATGGTATCTTAGGCTCCCCCTTCTTCAGAGAGGGAGCAGAGATATCATTTGCGAAGGAATGCGTAGAGTATAAAAACCTACGTATTCCCTTTTCGAATCCTCGGGAATATTCCATCGAAAGCCGTACCGCCGCCTGCATAGCCGTCAACGTAAAGTGCCCAAGCGAAGGGTATGTGCGAAAAGTAGATGTAAAACCCGATGTGTTCTTAGGTGATTGTTTAGTCACCAACCGTAACGGAAAGGCATACCTGCGATGCTTTAACGCATCGTCCGAAGTGGCGTCCTTCTCCCTGCCTACGTTGGAGGTGGAAGAGATCGAGGTTCCCTTTTCAAATATTCAAGCTGAAGTCAATTCGGACTTATTCAATGCTCGTGCGTGCCGCGCGCACGAGACGATCGTTAACGATCAACTCGCGTCTTCTATTAATTCCGGTAACCATTCCGACGATTCCGGTAGCCATCCCGATTCTTTAAACAATTCCGGTAACCATCCCGACGATTCCGGTAGCCATCCCGATTCTTTAAATAATTCCGGTAACCATCCCGACGATTCCGGTAGCCATCCCGATACTTTAAAGAATTCCGGTAACCATCCCGACGATTTATATTCAAAGTCCTGTGTGGAAAGAAACATCAACGCCTTCGCCTCAGATGAACTTTTAGAATGTTCATATGAGAACAATTTAGAAAACATTTCTATTCCTAAAGTTAAATCAAAAGGAGTTTATGTTTTGCCGCAAACTCCTATCTTCAAATCCTCGCCGGAACAACACCTCTTCCAGCTTCAACGATCAGGTATCCGTGCGACCGAAAACAAAGTCCATGCGTCTGGCAAATACAATTCCGCGAGATTCGCGTCAGCAAGAAAAAGAAATAAAGCCGATACATTATACTCGCCCGAGACAACTAAGTCTGATTATAAGCTTTCGTTATGTATCTTGCGAAACGAATTCAATCTTCCTAGCGTTAACAGAGGCTCCAATATCGTTACGCCAACGATAAACTATCGCAGCGACCCAAGAGCGAAATTTAAAACCTCTGGTCAGCATCACCCCACTCCACAGCAGGAAGACGATATCCCTGCGACGCAACGAGATCTTCAAGGAGAAACCGTCACCCCTGAAGATCATCAGTCTCTCGACAACGCTATAACAGCAACCATGCAGCCGATACAAGCAGCTATCTTGCTCTCTATTGCCACGCAAGCCTCAACACTCATTGGATATGACTGTGGAGGTTCAACCTTGAATATTACCACGTATTCAACTATTGACACTCTTAACTGCGAGCCAGAAGACATCGCACCAGCTGAAAATTTAGAAAGAATTCAGCTCCTGCAGCTAGCTGAATTCTCGCAAACTCGTGTCTTGCAATGCCATATCGGAATAGACAGAACCATATACTATTGTGGCATGCATTCACATAATTCGGTAGTATCCAATGGTCGACAAGACTATATATTACCGATCTCCAGCGAAACCTGTTCGAGCCTACACACGACGGGGACAATATTCATCACCCCAGCCGCCCAGATCACAGGTATTCAGCCGAACTCGACCTCCTCTCACGGCCTCACGTTAGCAGGAGTTATTCAGAACGATGGTAGCTGCGCTGGAACCACGTATAGTGATCCGTTTGGGACCTGGACCGATGTCGTGGTACAAGCTTTAGTCCGAATCACGATCCGCGACTACATCGCTCCAATCAGATTGTCAACCGGACAGATTCATCTACAAACTGGGCAAACCTGCCCCCTTCAAAAAGGAAGCTGCTTAGACGCACAAGATGGCCATACGTTCTGGGAAACCACGCCGACGGACTCGTGCAAATTCAATAATTATGATGTCTTGTACGAAGGGATAGCCACTAAACTATCCTCCAAGGTGAATCCTTCTCCAACCCTGTATACCGTAGCATCGCAGGACACGACTTTTGCACTCACGGAGACAGGCAGATCGTCAGTTTGCGGATATGTCATAATCCGAACGGAACACCCCAAGCTGTTCATTCTGGAAGTTGGAAGTTCAGGAAAATTCAAGGAGAAAACACACACCTTGGTCAACAATCTGGACATCTTCACGTATGTCAACAGCAAATTTGTTTACGTGGAGAAGCACCTCCGGAAACAATTTTCTCAACTCTACAAAGATGTAATCCGTCAGAAGTGTGAGCTAGAGCGTCAGATTCTCCAGAACGCCCTCACATTATTACATTCAGCACCCGAAGAAGTTGCCACTGCCATCATGAAGGATGTCGGATTTATCGCAGTTCCAGCAGGAGAGGTAGTGCACATAATAAAGTGCATACCAGTCACGGTCCAAGTGAGGAAAACCGAACGGTGTTATGATGAGCTACCCATCACGTATCGGAACACATCAAAATTCCTGAAGCCAAGGGACCACATCATTTCAAATACGGGGACAGAAAAGCCATGCAATGAGCTACTTCCCCCATATTACAGACTCCACGGAACATGGTATCGCCTAACACCGTCATTGATGGAGGCCATCACTCCTTCGGAGCTTCACCCCCTCGCCAAGTCAACCTGGAAATACATAGATCCGAAGAACTTGGCAACGGGAGGCATTTATTCACAAGACGACCTGGACAAACTACAGGATCATATAATGTTTCCTGTAGAGAAGGTAGCAGTCATAAATTCAATCGCACAGGGTGCGACGGGAAGACAGTTTGCAGCAGGAAACATCAATATGTTCAACCTGCTCGATGAAAACTCCCTACAGCAGATAGCGGAGTCTACAGCACAGAAATTATGGTCCGGATTCACTACATTCGGATCAATAAGTGCTGGAATAATCGGAGTGTATGTAGCGATCCGCACGATCAAAACAATCATCAGTACGATCGTTAACGGCATCGCATTACACTCACTATACGGCTGGAGCCTGCATCTCGTTGTCGCCATCTGGAGTTCACTGACCCGGTTCTTTATATTCATGAAGCAGAGGGACAACAAGACTTCAGCGGCCATCGAGGACAAAGATAGTGATAGTGCCAGTGTCGGAGAATTCCGAACCCGTCCTCCCTTGACGAAACGAACGTTAATTTGCGATTCCCTTGACCCAGTGTTGCGAGACAGGGATGACATTTCAGTGCATCCTGTCTACCGCCACCCAGAGGCAGAGATTCCACTGCGTGAAATCTCTTCTCTAAGGGGGGAGGTGTGACGTCGGTCGCACCTCCGACGTTAGCTTTAAGACTACATGTAAAATTAGATACATAAGAGCGAGCGTTCCCCTTTAAAGATTCCAAAACTCCTAAAAATCCTTCATAACAATGAATCCTTAACACCACGTACATCTGATTGAAATCCATCAACATAACCTAAAATCCAAAATCTGTCAAAATCCTAAAATAGCCAAAAATGGCCCAAACTCGAGGATTGAAATATCATTGGACTCGTGAGCGAAAATCATGAAACTAACCTAAAAATTTGTAGGTTAGGTTCTCAATTCGCGTTTGTTTAGACTTTACCAAAATTTCGATTTTTGGTAATTTTCAAAAGTACTTAGAATATTTTCAAACATATGATCGGTCGACAAATGATGTCAACTAATCATATGACATATAAAATTTACATCGAAACGCCTTGCAAGAGCAAGCGCTCGAAAATATTCTAAGTCCCAATTTATTTAAATAAATAAATAGGTACGCCAATGGTTACCACTTAATTTTCGAGTCCTGCACCACTGGGAACGAAAACTGCTGACTCTAGTGCGGCGGCCATCGCGCTGTTTACGACGAAGACCGGCACAAAGAGGACACGGTCCCCTTTTGCGAAGTCAGCATTTTTCGAACGAACGTTGTTCGTCGACGAACGTTCGATTCTCCACAGTCCTCTCCGGGGACCCGAGTGGGTCAGTCGAGTTTTCGTCAATCTTCCAAGTCCAGACTATTTAGACATAGTCTTTCCAAATCCAGATTGTTTAGACACAATCTTCCCAAATCCATACTGTTTAGACACAGTCCCTAATACCATTCAGTAATATCGTATTCTTATTCGTTTAATTCAAATATTACTTCGTGTATTCAATTAAACATTTTTATTGCGTTTCATATTTCGTACTTAGTACGTATTTCGATTTCGTTAATAATAAGCATCTTTACCTTTGTATTCTTTTACGTTATTAATATACTTTGTTTTACCAGAGTCAATCTAAATCCCAATTATTATTTCCTTGCTCCTAACTTCGTAGTTTGAAGTGACACGTTGTTAGTTAGAGATAGAGTTCTCACTGGAAAGTTCGCGAATAGTATTCCTTATTCAATTTCCTGTTACGTGTTCGCGTACGTGCGTGATAGTGATAGACTTGCTCGCATAGCAAGCTCCGCAGCATCCACGTCCGTTTTCTCGAATCAAAATATCGTCAACCACGCGGACGATATTCGCGAGATAAATTCACGGGATCGCACAGCGTCCACGCCCGTTTTCGCTAGTTAAAATATCGTCAATCACGCGGACGATATTCGTGAGTTAGATTCACGGTATCGTACAGCGTCCACGCCCGTTTCCTCAACGAGCGCATCCGTCTACAATACCGTAGCAGCCAGCTGTCAATCATTGGAGGTCGTTCCTGTCAAATATTGACGTGACAGAGTTTGGCGCAGTCGTCAATCCTTGAAGGTCGTTTCCAGCCATTTGGATCAACCCCTGTCAAGCAGAGCGGACCGTATTCAAGGCCATCAGCGCAACCGTAGCTGTTCATCCGTTGCGAATTCATGTCTCGTGTCAATCGACAAACAAGCGAAGCGTAAAAGTAAGTGGAACATATTACCGCGTATGTTTCAGGGTCGCGTGCATCATTCATCTGTGTAAGACTGCATGCAGGTGTCGGCATCGGGTCCTAGTCTGTTGATAAAAAGACCAACACTTTTATTAAATGTCAGTCAGTGGAAGAGTAGAGTAGCCGGGCCGCGGTATTCTCTTCTCTTGCTTTTATAGCCCCGCCAGGACGTGACAGATCTTTCGATTGACCCGTTGCTTTGAGGGTGGAAGGCTGTTGTTTGCAGCCGAGTTATTCTGAATCGTTTTGCGATGGCCTTCATCAGGGAGCTTGTGAAATTTGCTCCTTGATCCGTTAGGATGGCTTTAGGTGTTCCGAAACGACAGATAAAATTGTTTATAAATGCATCCGCAGTGCTGATAGCATCGGCGGATTTGAGAGGGATTGCGGTTGAGTGTTTCGTTAATAGATCCTGTATGGTTAAGATGTATGTGTTTCCGTCGTTGGTTGTTGGAAGGGGCCCTACAATGTCCATGGACACCTTATCGAACGCTCTACCGGGTGTATCCGTTATTCTCATCGGCAGGCGCGTTTTTACCCTGGTCAGTTTATTACGTTGGCAACTGAGGCAGTTATTAACGTAGTTCGTTATCTGGATCTTCATACCGCTCCACCAATATCTTTCGCGGATTCTCTTCAGGGTTTTTGTAATTCCTTTGTGCCCTGCGTACGCAGAGACGTGATTTTCTGCGATAATATCATTCCATCTATCTTCGGCCGGTATCTGGATTTCGTTTGCGCAGAAGAATATGTGTACGGGGGTGTCTTCGAATGTCGCGATGAGGAGGTTCGAGACGTACTCCATGGAATTGTCGTCTATATAGGTTTTAGAGATTGAAAATGTTCGCAGTCTGAGTTCGTTGGCTACATCAAGTAATGTCCGGAAACATTCTTTTAGGTCGTCAGTTGAAACCTCGTGAGTCAGGGATGGTTTAATGGGTATCTGTATCAGCTTGTTGCTACCGAAATTACTTATCTTTGCTTTGAATAAGGTCAGATCTCGACCGTCGGACAGTTTCCTTTGTCTATGGAGGTCTACGGCTCCTGGGTCTATAGGTTGACCATCCAGGGTTGTGAAACATACTAAATTATCTTTCCTCATAATTAGTCGGTCGCGGAGGTACGTTATTCTCCCTTGTCGTCTTGGCTCCTCATCTTCTTCCTCGTCCTCGGAGGGTAAGGTTTCTTCTTCTTCATCGAGCCAGTTTGGTCCCGTTGGTTGGGGAATTAGGCTGGGGACGACGGTTAAAATGTCCTCTAGTCCTGTTATGGGTGACTCTTCTTGACTGGAGGCGGGTACTAGGGGTGGTGATACCAAAAGGCTGTCGTCATCTGAACTCGCCCTAGGGCGTGGTGGCGTTTTCGATGGTGGTTCAGATGTTGAGTTTGACGATGATTTCCTCTTCCTCGGGGGAATTGACTGAGGCGGTGGCATAAGATGCGAGTCGGCCCATCTCCTTCGGCGGTTATCGAAGAGAGGGGTTCCTGGATTTGATAACGGTGCTCTTGGCGGCGATGTGCCTCCAGGGGTGCTCCATGAGAGGGGCAACGTAACTGGGTTTCGGGAGAGGGCATCAGCGTTAGAATTCGCTTTTCCCGGTTTGTAGACGACTTTATATTCAAACTCGGCCAGTTTTAGGCGCCATCTGAGGAGGCGCGACGTAGGGTCTTTTATTGACGTCATCCAGACCAGCGGTTTATGGTCTGTGATTAGTGTAAATTTTCGGCCGTAGATATATGGTCTAAAATACTGTACTGCGAATATTATTGCTAATGTCACGTCCTGGCGGGGCTATAAGAGCAAGAGAAGAGAATACCGCGGCCCGGCTACTCTACTCTTCCACTGACTGACATTTAATAAAAGTGTTGGTCTTTTTATCAACAGACTAGGACCCGATGCCGACACCTGCATGCAGTCTTACACAGATGAATGATGCACGCGACCCTGAAACATACGCGGTAATATGTTCCACTTACTTTTACGCTTCGCTTGTTTGTCGATTGACACGAGAAATGAATTCGCAACGGATGAACAGCTACGGTTGCGCTGATGGCCTTGAATACGGTCCGCTCTGCTTGACAGGCGTTGATCCAAATGGCTGGAAACGACCTTCAAGGATTGACGACTGCGCCAAACTCTGTCACGTCAATATTTGACAGGAACGACCTCCAATGATTGACAGCTGGCTGCTACGGTATTGTAGACGGATGCGCTCGTTGAGGAAACGGGCGTGGACGCTGTACGATACCGTGAATCTAACTCACGAATATCGTCCGCGTGATTGACGATATTTTAACTAGCGAAAACGGGCGTGGATGCTGCGGAGCTTGCTATGCGAGCAAGTCTATCACTATCACGCACGTACGCGAACACGTAACAGGAAATTGAATAAGGAATACTATTCGCGAACTTTCCAGTGAGAACTCTATCTCTAACTAACAACGTGTCACTTCAAACTACGAAGTTAGGAGCAAGGAAATAATAATTGGGATTTAGATTGACTCTGGTAAAACAAAGTATATTATAAACGTAAAAGAATACAAAGGTAAAGATGCTTATTATTAACGAAATCGAAATACGTACTAAGTACGAAGTATGAAACGCAATAAAAATGTTTAATTGAATAAACGAAGTAATATTTGAATTAAACGAATAAGAATACGATATTACTGAATGGTATTAGGGACTGTGTCTAAACAGTATGGATTTGGGAAGATTGTGTCTAAACAATCTGGATTTGGAAAGACTATGTCTAAATAGTCTGGACTTGGAAGATTGACGAAAACTCGACTGACCCACTCGGGTCCCCGGAGAGGACTGGGGAGAATCGAACGCTCGTCGACGAATAACGTTCGTCCGAAAAATGCTGACTTCGCAAAAGGGGACCGTGTCCTCTTTGTGCCGGTCTTCGTCGTAAACAGCGCGATGGCCGCCGCACTAGAGTCAGCAGTTTTCGTTCCCAGTGGTGCAGGACTCGAAAATTAAGTGGTAACCATTGGCGTACCTATTTATTTATTTAAATAAATTGGGACTTAGAATATTTTCGAGCGCTTGCTCTTGCAAGGCGTTTCGATGTAAATTTTATATGTCATATGATTAGTTGACATCATTTGTCGACCGATCATATGTTTGAAAATATTCTAAGTACTTTTGAAAATTACCAAAAATCGAAATTTTGGTAAAGTCTAAACAAACGCGAATTGAGAACCTAACCTACAAATTTTTAGGTTAGTTTCATGATTTTCGCTCACGAGTCCAATGATATTTCAATCTTCGAGTTTGGGCCATTTTTGGCTATTTTAGGATTTTGACAGATTTTGGATTTTAGGTTATGTTGATGGATTTCAATCAGATGTACGTGGTGTTAAGGATTCATTGTTATGAAGGATTTTTAGGAGGTTTGGAATCTTTAAAGGGGAACGCTCGCTCTTATGTATCTAATTTTACATGTAGTCTTAAAGCTAACGTCGGAGGTGCGACCGACGTCACACCTCCCCCCTTAGAGAAGAGATTTCACGCAGTGGAATCTCTGCCTCTGGGTGGCGGTAGACAGGATGCACTGAAATGTCATCCCTGTCTCGCAACACTGGGTCAAGGGAATCGCAAATTAACGTTCGTTTCGTCAAGGGAGGACGGGTTCGGAATTCTCCGACACTGGCACTATCACTATCTTTGTCCTCGATGGCCGCTGAAGTCTTGTTGTCCCTCTGCTTCATGAATATAAAGAACCGGGTCAGTGAACTCCAGATGGCGACAACGAGATGCAGGCTCCAGCCGTATAGTGAGTGTAATGCGATGCCGTTAACGATCGTACTGATGATTGTTTTGATCGTGCGGATCGCTACATACACTCCGATTATTCCAGCACTTATTGATCCGAATGTAGTGAATCCGGACCATAATTTCTGTGCTGTAGACTCCGCTATCTGCTGTAGGGAGTTTTCATCGAGCAGGTTGAACATATTGATGTTTCCTGCTGCAAACTGTCTTCCCGTCGCACCCTGTGCGATTGAATTTATGACTGCTACCTTCTCTACAGGAAACATTATATGATCCTGTAGTTTGTCCAGGTCGTCTTGTGAATAAATGCCTCCCGTTGCCAAGTTCTTCGGATCTATGTATTTCCAGGTTGACTTGGCGAGGGGGTGAAGCTCCGAAGGAGTGATGGCCTCCATCAATGACGGTGTTAGGCGATACCATGTTCCGTGCAGTCTATAATATGGGGGAAGTAGCTCATTGCATGGCTTTTCTGTCCCCGCATTTGAAATGATGTGGTCCCTTGGCTTCAGGAATTTTGATGTGTTCCGATATGTGATGGGTAGCTCATCATAACACCGTTCGGTTTTCCTCACTTGGACCGTGACTGGTATGCACTTTATTATGTGCACTACCTCTCCTGCTGGAACTGCGATAAATCCGACATCCTTCATGATGGCAGTGGCAACTTCTTCGGGTGCTGAATGTAATAATGTGAGGGCGTTCTGGAGAATCTGACGCTCTAGCTCACACTTCTGACGGATTACATCTTTGTAGAGTTGAGAAAATTGTTTCCGGAGGTGCTTCTCCACGTAAACAAATTTGCTGTTGACATACGTGAAGATGTCCAGATTGTTGACCAAGGTGTGTGTTTTCTCCTTGAATTTTCCTGAACTTCCAACTTCCAGAATGAACAGCTTGGGGTGTTCCGTTCGGATTATGACATATCCGCAAACTGAAGATCTGCCTGTCTCCGTGAGTGCAAAAGTCGTGTCCTGCGATGCTACGGTATACAGGGTTGGAGAAGGATTCACCTTGGAGGATAGTTTAGTGGCTATCCCTTCGTACAAGACATCATAATTATTGAATTTGCACGAGTCCGTCGGCGTGGTTTCCCAGAACGTATGGCCATCTTGTGCGTCTAAGCAGCTTCCTTTTTGAAGGGGGCAGGTTTGCCCAGTTTGTAGATGAATCTGTCCGGTTGACAATCTGATTGGAGCGATGTAGTCGCGGATCGTGATTCGGACTAAAGCTTGTACCACGACATCGGTCCAAGTCCCAAACGGATCACTATACGTGGTTCCAGCGCAGCTACCATCGTTCTGAATAACTCCTGCTAACGTGAGGCCGTGAGAGGAGGTCGAGTTCGGCTGAATACCTGTGATCTGAGCGGCTGGGGTGATGAATATTGTCCCCGTCGTGTGTAGGCTCGAACAGGTTTCGCTGGAGATCGGTAATATATAGTCTTGTCGACCATTGGATACTACCGAATTATGTGAGTGCATGCCACAATAGTATATGGTTCTGTCTATTCCGATATGGCATTGCAAGACACGAGCTTGCGAGAATTCAGCTAGCTGCAGGAGCTGAATTCTTTCTAAATTTTCAGCTGGTGCGATGTCTTCTGGCTCGCAGTTAAGAGTGTCAATAGTTGAATACGTGGTAATATTCAAGGTTGAACCTCCACAGTCATATCCAATGAGTGTTGAGGCTTGCGTGGCAATAGAGAGCAAGATGGCTGCTTGTATCGGCTGCATGGTTGCTGTTATAGCGTTGTCGAGAGACTGATGATCTTCAGGGGTGACGGTTTCTCCTTGAAGATCTCGTTGCGTCGCAGGGATATCGTCTTCCTGCTGTGGAGTGGGGTGATGCTGACCAGAGGTTTTAAATTTCGCTCTTGGGTCGCTGCGATAGTTTATCGTTGGCGTAACGATATTGGAGACTCTGTTAACGCTAGGAAGATTGAATTCGTTTCGCAAGATACATAACGAAAGCTTATAATCAGACTTAGTTGTCTCGGGCGAGTATAATGTATCGGCTTTATTTCTTTTTCTTGCTGACGCGAATCTCGCGGAATTGTATTTGCCAGACGCATGGACTTTGTTTTCGGTCGCACGGATACCTGATCGTTGAAGCTGCAAGAGGTCTTGTTCCGGCGAGGATTTGAAGATAGGAGTTTGTGGCAAAACATAAACTCCTTTTGAATTAACTTTAGGAATAGAAATGTTTTCTAAATTGTTCTCATATGAACATTCTAAAAGTTCATCTGAGGCGAAGGCGCTGATGTTTCTTTCCACACAGGACTTTGAATATAAATCGTCGGGATGGTTACCGGAATTCTTTAAAGTATCGGGATGGCTACCGGAATCGTCGGGATGGTTACCGGAATTATTTAAAGAATCGGGATGGCTACCGGAATCGTCGGGATGGTTACCGGAATTATTTAAAGAATCGGGATGGCTACCGGAATCGTCGGAATGGTTACCGGAATTATCTAAAGAATCGGGATGGCTACCGGAATCGTCGGAATGGTTACCGGAATTAATAGAAGACGCGAGTTGATCGTTAACGATCGTCTCGTGCGCGCGGCACGCACGAGCATTGAATACGTCCGAATTGACTTCGGCTTGAATATTCGAAAAGGGAACCTCGATCTCTTCCACCTCCAACGTAGGCAGGGAGAAGGACGCCACTTCGGACGATGCGTTAAAGCATCGCAGGTATGCCTTTCCGTTACGGTTGGTGACTAAACAATCACCTAAGAACACATCGGGTTTTACATCTATTTTTCGCACATACCCTTCGCTTGGGCCCTTTACGTTGACGGCTATGCAGGCGGCGGTACGGCTTTCGATGGAATATTCCCGAGGATTCGAAAAGGGAATACGTAGGGTTTTATACTCTACGCATTCCTTCGCAAATGATATCTCTGCTCCCTCTCTGAAGAAGGGGGAGCCTAAGATACCATCTATATTAATTGGAAAACTGTCAGGCAGAACGTGTAGCGTGACTTTAATGGAATCTGCTAGCTCCGCATTGATATAACCGAGGGTCGCAATTTCTCCTTCTGTCACGCCATGGACGTGTATGACGCTGTCAGTTTTTAGATGAACGTCAGATTTGATACCAGACGCTCGGATTAAGTTGACCTCGGACCCGGTGTCCAAGAGGAACTCACACTCTTTTGAGAAGAGTGACGATCTTGCTTTTATTCGAGGGATAGGGGAGTCCGGCGCGAGATTTATTGCCGAGACTAATTTCGCGGATGGTCGTTCATTCTGCTGACCGTCCGGGTTATCTCTCCTATCTACTCGAATTTCATCTACTGCTGGTCGTCGCTGATGACGGCCAGCTGTGTTGCCTTTTGGCGATTCTCTTGGGATGCCTCCCGTCCTTTGGTCGCGTTTGTCGGGAGGCTTGATTCGTTTCCCGACTCATTTCTACTGTAATATTCGCGGCGGCGACATTCGTGTATGTCATGTCCCGTGCGCTTACAATATTTACAATACTTCTGATTCTCCGTAGGAAAGCGATCGCGACCTGGGGACTGGGAAGCGCGATCTTCGCGTTTATACGTTTCGCGCTGATTTGATTGCGACGGTTCGTGACGTCGCGGGGGAGGAGAGCGATACGCGTCTCTGTTATCGGGTTTCCTGTCTCGCCAGGATTCACGAGGTGAAAAGGAAGGTCGTTGATCTTTCCTTTCCGAAGATCTGTTGCGCTGCTCAGGCGCATTCCTATCATAATAAGAGTTGCTTGATCGCTCTGGTGTGCGATTACGAGAGTCGGAGAATGCAACGCGGCGTCCGTCGTCACGATAACGAACACGGTCAAGCTCGTACTGTTTGTACGCGGTTACTGCTTCGTCGAATATTTTCTGTAATTCGAGTGACGCGCAGAGCCTGACCTCGGCTCGAAGCGCTGGGATAAGACCACGCATGAAACAATCAATTGTGAATTTATCAATCTCGTCTAGATTGGGGACCCCGCGGCCTGAATCTATGATCGCCGTTCTAAGGTCCTTTACTCGCGTAATATAATTCAACACGTGCTCGGACTGTCCCTGGTGTATCGAAGCTAATTCTCCGCGATACTGATCGATGAATTTATATGGGCCTAGTACATCTTTCAGGCGGTTGCACAATTCAGAGATTGTGTTAATATTTACGTCTTCAATCGCGGCGTATGCCTGTCCTCTAAGCTTATTGCATACTAATCTAGTGAGGGTACGCTCAGCTGTGGCTGGAACAGCTTCCAAGGCTCGCTTGCACGCGCGAACGAATTGTAGCACGGTTATGGAGGTGCCGTCAAAGGTAGGCACAAGTTCAATCGCTTGTTTAACGGTGAAATTCGAAGAATCGTGCATTATGGGTTCGCGGGGCGCAACGACTGGGCTAGCTGGAATTGATTGAGAATCTCTGGCCGATCGGATTTCTGCTATCTCGCGGCGTATATCCTCGTACGTTACTCTCTGCTCACGCGTTTCTGTTTCGTATTGCAATTTGAGTTGAGTCAACGCGGCGGTTTGATTAATGAGAGCTGCTTCTCTACGAGCTAAATCTTTCTGGAATTCAATTAATTCCTCTTCCGTAGGAGGAACCTTCTTTCTAGCCTCGCTACGCGTTTCCATGATTGCGTCGCTTGAAAATTTCTAAGTATGAAATTCGCGAAAAATAATCCGACTATATAACGTGGGCGAAGGGGCGTTTTCTAAACCGCCCGTCGCACTTTAACGTTCACTAAAACTCTCGATGAATTTGTACTGAGTACGAACATCGCGAAAAACAATTTGAGTATGTAACGTGGGCGAAAGGGCATTTCCTTCACTGCCCGTCGCACTTTTAACTGACACTATGCTTTCACGGACTCTAAGTCTACTGCGTTAAATTGTCAAACAATGATGGAACGCGCAGGGGTTCGCGTGCTAACACTGATTCTATTTTTATTCCTCGATGCCGTGCTTCTAACATCGGTGACCAACGACTGTCCTACCGACTGCGCCAAATTTGTCACAACAAATTTTGGCAGAGGTAGGACACATGACGTATCCTACAAAAGTGTTGACGGTGTCTCTAACATCGGTGACCAACGAGTGTCCTACCGACTGCGCCAAATTTGTCACGTCCTGGCGGGGCTATAAGAGCAAGAGAAGAGAATACCGCGGCCCGGCTACTCTACTCTTCCACTGACTGACATTTAATAAAAGTGTTGGTCTTTTTATCAACAGACTAGGACCCGATGCCGACACCTGCATGCAGTCTTACACAGATGAATGATGCACGCGACCCTGAAACATACGCGGTAATATGTTCCACTTACTTTTACGCTTCGCTTGTTTGTCGATTGACACGAGAAATGAATTCGCAACGGATGAACAGCTACGGTTGCGCTGATGGCCTTGAATACGGTCCGCTCTGCTTGACAGGCGTTGATCCAAATGGCTGGAAACGACCTTCAAGGATTGACGACTGCGCCAAACTCTGTCACGTCAATATTTGACAGGAACGACCTCCAATGATTGACAGCTGGCTGCTACGGTATTGTAGACGGATGCGCTCGTTGAGGAAACGGGCGTGGACGCTGTACGATACCGTGAATCTAACTCACGAATATCGTCCGCGTGATTGACGATATTTTAACTAGCGAAAACGGGCGTGGATGCTGCGGAGCTTGCTATGCGAGCAAGTCTATCACTATCACGCACGTACGCGAACACGTAACAGGAAATTGAATAAGGAATACTATTCGCGAACTTTCCAGTGAGAACTCTATCTCTAACTAACAACGTGTCACTTCAAACTACGAAGTTAGGAGCAAGGAAATAATAATTGGGATTTAGATTGACTCTGGTAAAACAAAGTATATTATAAACGTAAAAGAATACAAAGGTAAAGATGCTTATTATTAACGAAATCGAAATACGTACTAAGTACGAAGTATGAAACGCAATAAAAATGTTTAATTGAATAAACGAAGTAATATTTGAATTAAACGAATAAGAATACGATATTACTGAATGGTATTAGGGACTGTGTCTAAACAGTATGGATTTGGGAAGATTGTGTCTAAACAATCTGGATTTGGAAAGACTATGTCTAAATAGTCTGGACTTGGAAGATTGACGAAAACTCGACTGACCCACTCGGGTCCCCGGAGAGGACTGGGGAGAATCGAACGCTCGTCGACGAATAACGTTCGTCCGAAAAATGCTGACTTCGCAAAAGGGGACCGTGTCCTCTTTGTGCCGGTCTTCGTCGTAAACAGCGCGATGGCCGCCGCACTAGAGTCAGCAGTTTTCGTTCCCAGTGGTGCAGGACTCGAAAATTAAGTGGTAACCATTGGCGTACCTATTTATTTATTTAAATAAATTGGGACTTAGAATATTTTCGAGCGCTTGCTCTTGCAAGGCGTTTCGATGTAAATTTTATATGTCATATGATTAGTTGACATCATTTGTCGACCGATCATATGTTTGAAAATATTCTAAGTACTTTTGAAAATTACCAAAAATCGAAATTTTGGTAAAGTCTAAACAAACGCGAATTGAGAACCTAACCTACAAATTTTTAGGTTAGTTTCATGATTTTCGCTCACGAGTCCAATGATATTTCAATCTTCGAGTTTGGGCCATTTTTGGCTATTTTAGGATTTTGACAGATTTTGGATTTTAGGTTATGTTGATGGATTTCAATCAGATGTACGTGGTGTTAAGGATTCATTGTTATGAAGGATTTTTAGGAGGTTTGGAATCTTTAAAGGGGAACGCTCGCTCTTATGTATCTAATTTTACATGTAGTCTTAAAGCTAACGTCGGAGGTGCGACCGACGTCACACTAAGCACTCCTTCTCTATTGTAGAATAGTTCACTTCAGCGCCCTGCAGGATCCTTGAGGCATAGGCAACGGGACGATCCTTGCCTACTTCGCCTTGGCTTAGTACGGCGCCGATGGCATATCCAGATGCATCGCAGGTGACGTTAAACGGCTTATCGAAATCCGGGTATTGAAGGACCGGTTCGTCACACAGAGCTTGTCGTAGGTCTTCGAAGGTGTCACGTCCTGGCGGGGCTATAAGAGCAAGAGAAGAGAATACCGCGGCCCGGCTACTCTACTCTTCCACTGACTGACATTTAATAAAAGTGTTGGTCTTTTTATCAACAGACTAGGACCCGATGCCGACACCTGCATGCAGTCTTACACAGATGAATGATGCACGCGACCCTGAAACATACGCGGTAATATGTTCCACTTACTTTTACGCTTCGCTTGTTTGTCGATTGACACGAGAAATGAATTCGCAACGGATGAACAGCTACGGTTGCGCTGATGGCCTTGAATACGGTCCGCTCTGCTTGACAGGCGTTGATCCAAATGGCTGGAAACGACCTTCAAGGATTGACGACTGCGCCAAACTCTGTCACGTCAATATTTGACAGGAACGACCTCCAATGATTGACAGCTGGCTGCTACGGTATTGTAGACGGATGCGCTCGTTGAGGAAACGGGCGTGGACGCTGTACGATACCGTGAATCTAACTCACGAATATCGTCCGCGTGATTGACGATATTTTAACTAGCGAAAACGGGCGTGGATGCTGCGGAGCTTGCTATGCGAGCAAGTCTATCACTATCACGCACGTACGCGAACACGTAACAGGAAATTGAATAAGGAATACTATTCGCGAACTTTCCAGTGAGAACTCTATCTCTAACTAACAACGTGTCACTTCAAACTACGAAGTTAGGAGCAAGGAAATAATAATTGGGATTTAGATTGACTCTGGTAAAACAAAGTATATTATAAACGTAAAAGAATACAAAGGTAAAGATGCTTATTATTAACGAAATCGAAATACGTACTAAGTACGAAGTATGAAACGCAATAAAAATGTTTAATTGAATAAACGAAGTAATATTTGAATTAAACGAATAAGAATACGATATTACTGAATGGTATTAGGGACTGTGTCTAAACAGTATGGATTTGGGAAGATTGTGTCTAAACAATCTGGATTTGGAAAGACTATGTCTAAATAGTCTGGACTTGGAAGATTGACGAAAACTCGACTGACCCACTCGGGTCCCCGGAGAGGACTGGGGAGAATCGAACGCTCGTCGACGAATAACGTTCGTCCGAAAAATGCTGACTTCGCAAAAGGGGACCGTGTCCTCTTTGTGCCGGTCTTCGTCGTAAACAGCGCGATGGCCGCCGCACTAGAGTCAGCAGTTTTCGTTCCCAGTGGTGCAGGACTCGAAAATTAAGTGGTAACCATTGGCGTACCTATTTATTTATTTAAATAAATTGGGACTTAGAATATTTTCGAGCGCTTGCTCTTGCAAGGCGTTTCGATGTAAATTTTATATGTCATATGATTAGTTGACATCATTTGTCGACCGATCATATGTTTGAAAATATTCTAAGTACTTTTGAAAATTACCAAAAATCGAAATTTTGGTAAAGTCTAAACAAACGCGAATTGAGAACCTAACCTACAAATTTTTAGGTTAGTTTCATGATTTTCGCTCACGAGTCCAATGATATTTCAATCTTCGAGTTTGGGCCATTTTTGGCTATTTTAGGATTTTGACAGATTTTGGATTTTAGGTTATGTTGATGGATTTCAATCAGATGTACGTGGTGTTAAGGATTCATTGTTATGAAGGATTTTTAGGAGGTTTGGAATCTTTAAAGGGGAACGCTCGCTCTTATGTATCTAATTTTACATGTAGTCTTAAAGCTAACGTCGGAGGTGCGACCGACGTCACACCTCCCCCCTTAGAGAAGAGATTTCACGCAGTGGAATCTCTGCCTCTGGGTGGCGGTAGACAGGATGCACTGAAATGTCATCCCTGTCTCGCAACACTGGGTCAAGGGAATCGCAAATTAACGTTCGTTTCGTCAAGGGAGGACGGGTTCGGAATTCTCCGACACTGGCACTATCACTATCTTTGTCCTCGATGGCCGCTGAAGTCTTGTTGTCCCTCTGCTTCATGAATATAAAGAACCGGGTCAGTGAACTCCAGATGGCGACAACGAGATGCAGGCTCCAGCCGTATAGTGAGTGTAATGCGATGCCGTTAACGATCGTACTGATGATTGTTTTGATCGTGCGGATCGCTACATACACTCCGATTATTCCAGCACTTATTGATCCGAATGTAGTGAATCCGGACCATAATTTCTGTGCTGTAGACTCCGCTATCTGCTGTAGGGAGTTTTCATCGAGCAGGTTGAACATATTGATGTTTCCTGCTGCAAACTGTCTTCCCGTCGCACCCTGTGCGATTGAATTTATGACTGCTACCTTCTCTACAGGAAACATTATATGATCCTGTAGTTTGTCCAGGTCGTCTTGTGAATAAATGCCTCCCGTTGCCAAGTTCTTCGGATCTATGTATTTCCAGGTTGACTTGGCGAGGGGGTGAAGCTCCGAAGGAGTGATGGCCTCCATCAATGACGGTGTTAGGCGATACCATGTTCCGTGCAGTCTATAATATGGGGGAAGTAGCTCATTGCATGGCTTTTCTGTCCCCGCATTTGAAATGATGTGGTCCCTTGGCTTCAGGAATTTTGATGTGTTCCGATATGTGATGGGTAGCTCATCATAACACCGTTCGGTTTTCCTCACTTGGACCGTGACTGGTATGCACTTTATTATGTGCACTACCTCTCCTGCTGGAACTGCGATAAATCCGACATCCTTCATGATGGCAGTGGCAACTTCTTCGGGTGCTGAATGTAATAATGTGAGGGCGTTCTGGAGAATCTGACGCTCTAGCTCACACTTCTGACGGATTACATCTTTGTAGAGTTGAGAAAATTGTTTCCGGAGGTGCTTCTCCACGTAAACAAATTTGCTGTTGACATACGTGAAGATGTCCAGATTGTTGACCAAGGTGTGTGTTTTCTCCTTGAATTTTCCTGAACTTCCAACTTCCAGAATGAACAGCTTGGGGTGTTCCGTTCGGATTATGACATATCCGCAAACTGAAGATCTGCCTGTCTCCGTGAGTGCAAAAGTCGTGTCCTGCGATGCTACGGTATACAGGGTTGGAGAAGGATTCACCTTGGAGGATAGTTTAGTGGCTATCCCTTCGTACAAGACATCATAATTATTGAATTTGCACGAGTCCGTCGGCGTGGTTTCCCAGAACGTATGGCCATCTTGTGCGTCTAAGCAGCTTCCTTTTTGAAGGGGGCAGGTTTGCCCAGTTTGTAGATGAATCTGTCCGGTTGACAATCTGATTGGAGCGATGTAGTCGCGGATCGTGATTCGGACTAAAGCTTGTACCACGACATCGGTCCAAGTCCCAAACGGATCACTATACGTGGTTCCAGCGCAGCTACCATCGTTCTGAATAACTCCTGCTAACGTGAGGCCGTGAGAGGAGGTCGAGTTCGGCTGAATACCTGTGATCTGAGCGGCTGGGGTGATGAATATTGTCCCCGTCGTGTGTAGGCTCGAACAGGTTTCGCTGGAGATCGGTAATATATAGTCTTGTCGACCATTGGATACTACCGAATTATGTGAGTGCATGCCACAATAGTATATGGTTCTGTCTATTCCGATATGGCATTGCAAGACACGAGCTTGCGAGAATTCAGCTAGCTGCAGGAGCTGAATTCTTTCTAAATTTTCAGCTGGTGCGATGTCTTCTGGCTCGCAGTTAAGAGTGTCAATAGTTGAATACGTGGTAATATTCAAGGTTGAACCTCCACAGTCATATCCAATGAGTGTTGAGGCTTGCGTGGCAATAGAGAGCAAGATGGCTGCTTGTATCGGCTGCATGGTTGCTGTTATAGCGTTGTCGAGAGACTGATGATCTTCAGGGGTGACGGTTTCTCCTTGAAGATCTCGTTGCGTCGCAGGGATATCGTCTTCCTGCTGTGGAGTGGGGTGATGCTGACCAGAGGTTTTAAATTTCGCTCTTGGGTCGCTGCGATAGTTTATCGTTGGCGTAACGATATTGGAGACTCTGTTAACGCTAGGAAGATTGAATTCGTTTCGCAAGATACATAACGAAAGCTTATAATCAGACTTAGTTGTCTCGGGCGAGTATAATGTATCGGCTTTATTTCTTTTTCTTGCTGACGCGAATCTCGCGGAATTGTATTTGCCAGACGCATGGACTTTGTTTTCGGTCGCACGGATACCTGATCGTTGAAGCTGCAAGAGGTCTTGTTCCGGCGAGGATTTGAAGATAGGAGTTTGTGGCAAAACATAAACTCCTTTTGAATTAACTTTAGGAATAGAAATGTTTTCTAAATTGTTCTCATATGAACATTCTAAAAGTTCATCTGAGGCGAAGGCGCTGATGTTTCTTTCCACACAGGACTTTGAATATAAATCGTCGGGATGGTTACCGGAATTCTTTAAAGTATCGGGATGGCTACCGGAATCGTCGGGATGGTTACCGGAATTATTTAAAGAATCGGGATGGCTACCGGAATCGTCGGGATGGTTACCGGAATTATTTAAAGAATCGGGATGGCTACCGGAATCGTCGGAATGGTTACCGGAATTATCTAAAGAATCGGGATGGCTACCGGAATCGTCGGAATGGTTACCGGAATTAATAGAAGACGCGAGTTGATCGTTAACGATCGTCTCGTGCGCGCGGCACGCACGAGCATTGAATACGTCCGAATTGACTTCGGCTTGAATATTCGAAAAGGGAACCTCGATCTCTTCCACCTCCAACGTAGGCAGGGAGAAGGACGCCACTTCGGACGATGCGTTAAAGCATCGCAGGTATGCCTTTCCGTTACGGTTGGTGACTAAACAATCACCTAAGAACACATCGGGTTTTACATCTATTTTTCGCACATACCCTTCGCTTGGGCCCTTTACGTTGACGGCTATGCAGGCGGCGGTACGGCTTTCGATGGAATATTCCCGAGGATTCGAAAAGGGAATACGTAGGGTTTTATACTCTACGCATTCCTTCGCAAATGATATCTCTGCTCCCTCTCTGAAGAAGGGGGAGCCTAAGATACCATCTATATTAATTGGAAAACTGTCAGGCAGAACGTGTAGCGTGACTTTAATGGAATCTGCTAGCTCCGCATTGATATAACCGAGGGTCGCAATTTCTCCTTCTGTCACGCCATGGACGTGTATGACGCTGTCAGTTTTTAGATGAACGTCAGATTTGATACCAGACGCTCGGATTAAGTTGACCTCGGACCCGGTGTCCAAGAGGAACTCACACTCTTTTGAGAAGAGTGACGATCTTGCTTTTATTCGAGGGATAGGGGAGTCCGGCGCGAGATTTATTGCCGAGACTAATTTCGCGGATGGTCGTTCATTCTGCTGACCGTCCGGGTTATCTCTCCTATCTACTCGAATTTCATCTACTGCTGGTCGTCGCTGATGACGGCCAGCTGTGTTGCCTTTTGGCGATTCTCTTGGGATGCCTCCCGTCCTTTGGTCGCGTTTGTCGGGAGGCTTGATTCGTTTCCCGACTCATTTCTACTGTAATATTCGCGGCGGCGACATTCGTGTATGTCATGTCCCGTGCGCTTACAATATTTACAATACTTCCGATTCTCCGTAGGAAAGCGATCGCGACCTGGGGACTGGGAAGCGCGATCTTCGCGTTTATACGTTTCGCGCTGATTTGATTGCGACGGTTCGTGACGTCGCGGGGGAGGAGAGCGATACGCGTCTCTGTTATCGGGTTTCCTGTCTCGCCAGGATTCACGAGGTGAAAAGGAAGGTCGTTGATCTTTCCTTTCCGAAGATCTGTTGCGCTGCTCAGGCGCATTCCTATCATAATAAGAGTTGCTTGATCGCTCTGGTGTGCGATTACGAGAGTCGGAGAATGCAACGCGGCGTCCGTCGTCACGATAACGAACACGGTCAAGCTCGTACTGTTTGTACGCGGTTACTGCTTCGTCGAATATTTTCTGTAATTCGAGTGACGCGCAGAGCCTGACCTCGGCTCGAAGCGCTGGGATAAGACCACGCATGAAACAATCAATTGTGAATTTATCAATCTCGTCTAGATTGGGGACCCCGCGGCCTGAATCTATGATCGCCGTTCTAAGGTCCTTTACTCGCGTAATATAATTCAACACGTGCTCGGACTGTCCCTGGTGTATCGAAGCTAATTCTCCGCGATACTGATCGATGAATTTATATGGGCCTAGTACATCTTTCAGGCGGTTGCACAATTCAGAGATTGTGTTAATATTTACGTCTTCAATCGCGGCGTATGCCTGTCCTCTAAGCTTATTGCATACTAATCTAGTGAGGGTACGCTCAGCTGTGGCTGGAACAGCTTCCAAGGCTCGCTTGCACGCGCGAACGAATTGTAGCACGGTTATGGAGGTGCCGTCAAAGGTAGGCACAAGTTCAATCGCTTGTTTAACGGTGAAATTCGAAGAATCGTGCATTATGGGTTCGCGGGGCGCAACGACTGGGCTAGCTGGAATTGATTGAGAATCTCTGGCCGATCGGATTTCTGCTATCTCGCGGCGTATATCCTCGTACGTTACTCTCTGCTCACGCGTTTCTGTTTCGTATTGCAATTTGAGTTGAGTCAACGCGGCGGTTTGATTAATGAGAGCTGCTTCTCTACGAGCTAAATCTTTCTGGAATTCAATTAATTCCTCTTCCGTAGGAGGAACCTTCTTTCTAGCCTCGCTACGCGTTTCCATGATTGCGTCGCTTGAAAATTTCTAAGTATGAAATTCGCGAAAAATAATCCGACTATATAACGTGGGCGAAGGGGCGTTTTCTAAACCGCCCGTCGCACTTTAACGTTCACTAAAACTCTCGATGAATTTGTACTGAGTACGAACATCGCGAAAAACAATTTGAGTATGTAACGTGGGCGAAAGGGCATTTCCTTCACTGCCCGTCGCACTTTTAACTGACACTATGCTTTCACGGACTCTAAGTCTACTGCGTTAAATTGTCAAACAATGATGGAACGCGCAGGGGTTCGCGTGCTAACACTGATTCTATTTTTATTCCTCGATGCCGTGCTTCTAACATCGGTGACCAACGACTGTCCTACCGACTGCGCCAAATTTGTCACAACAAATTTTGGCAGAGGTAGGACACATGACGTATCCTACAAAAGTGTTGACGGTGTCTCTAACATCGGTGACCAACGAGTGTCCTACCGACTGCGCCAAATTTGTCACGTCCTGGCGGGGCTATAAGAGCAAGAGAAGAGAATACCGCGGCCCGGCTACTCTACTCTTCCACTGACTGACATTTAATAAAAGTGTTGGTCTTTTTATCAACAGACTAGGACCCGATGCCGACACCTGCATGCAGTCTTACACAGATGAATGATGCACGCGACCCTGAAACATACGCGGTAATATGTTCCACTTACTTTTACGCTTCGCTTGTTTGTCGATTGACACGAGAAATGAATTCGCAACGGATGAACAGCTACGGTTGCGCTGATGGCCTTGAATACGGTCCGCTCTGCTTGACAGGCGTTGATCCAAATGGCTGGAAACGACCTTCAAGGATTGACGACTGCGCCAAACTCTGTCACGTCAATATTTGACAGGAACGACCTCCAATGATTGACAGCTGGCTGCTACGGTATTGTAGACGGATGCGCTCGTTGAGGAAACGGGCGTGGACGCTGTACGATACCGTGAATCTAACTCACGAATATCGTCCGCGTGATTGACGATATTTTAACTAGCGAAAACGGGCGTGGATGCTGCGGAGCTTGCTATGCGAGCAAGTCTATCACTATCACGCACGTACGCGAACACGTAACAGGAAATTGAATAAGGAATACTATTCGCGAACTTTCCAGTGAGAACTCTATCTCTAACTAACAACGTGTCACTTCAAACTACGAAGTTAGGAGCAAGGAAATAATAATTGGGATTTAGATTGACTCTGGTAAAACAAAGTATATTATAAACGTAAAAGAATACAAAGGTAAAGATGCTTATTATTAACGAAATCGAAATACGTACTAAGTACGAAGTATGAAACGCAATAAAAATGTTTAATTGAATAAACGAAGTAATATTTGAATTAAACGAATAAGAATACGATATTACTGAATGGTATTAGGGACTGTGTCTAAACAGTATGGATTTGGGAAGATTGTGTCTAAACAATCTGGATTTGGAAAGACTATGTCTAAATAGTCTGGACTTGGAAGATTGACGAAAACTCGACTGACCCACTCGGGTCCCCGGAGAGGACTGGGGAGAATCGAACGCTCGTCGACGAATAACGTTCGTCCGAAAAATGCTGACTTCGCAAAAGGGGACCGTGTCCTCTTTGTGCCGGTCTTCGTCGTAAACAGCGCGATGGCCGCCGCACTAGAGTCAGCAGTTTTCGTTCCCAGTGGTGCAGGACTCGAAAATTAAGTGGTAACCATTGGCGTACCTATTTATTTATTTAAATAAATTGGGACTTAGAATATTTTCGAGCGCTTGCTCTTGCAAGGCGTTTCGATGTAAATTTTATATGTCATATGATTAGTTGACATCATTTGTCGACCGATCATATGTTTGAAAATATTCTAAGTACTTTTGAAAATTACCAAAAATCGAAATTTTGGTAAAGTCTAAACAAACGCGAATTGAGAACCTAACCTACAAATTTTTAGGTTAGTTTCATGATTTTCGCTCACGAGTCCAATGATATTTCAATCTTCGAGTTTGGGCCATTTTTGGCTATTTTAGGATTTTGACAGATTTTGGATTTTAGGTTATGTTGATGGATTTCAATCAGATGTACGTGGTGTTAAGGATTCATTGTTATGAAGGATTTTTAGGAGGTTTGGAATCTTTAAAGGGGAACGCTCGCTCTTATGTATCTAATTTTACATGTAGTCTTAAAGCTAACGTCGGAGGTGCGACCGACGTCACAAAGGCCTTTTCTTGTTTTGGACCCCATTCGAAATTGTGCTCTTTGGCGAGGAGTTGGGTTAGGGGTTTGGAGATTTTAGCGAAGTCATTAATAAATTTGCGGTAGTACCCTGCAAGGCCTAAAAATTCGCGCACGTTTTTCGCGTTCTTAGGTCGTGGGAAATTTTGTACGGCATTAATTTTCTTTGGACATGGTCTGACGCCGTCTTGACTGATCTGATGTCCCAGGTATGCCACTTCCTTATGAAGGAAGCCGCATTTCGAGGGCTGTAATTTGAGGTTGGCTCCGCGCAGTCGGCGGGCTAGTTTATTGAATTTGGCATAATGTTCTTCTAATGAACGCGCGTAGATCACGATATCATCGAGGTACACGAAGAGTTCGTTGCCTTGTAGGCCGCAGAGGACTGTGTCCATTAATCTTTGGAAGGTAGCCGGAGCATTACGGAGACCGAATGGCATTCTGTTGAATTCGTAGTGGCCGAAAGGCGTGGAGAAGGCGGTCTTCGCGGCATCCTCCTTCTCCATTCCTATCTGATGGAATCCGCTGGCTAAGTCAAACACACTGAAGTATGCGGCGCTGCCTAACTGATCTAGGATTTCGTTAATGCTAGGTAGCGGGTACGCGTCGGCCACCGACTTCTCGTTCAATGCGCGGTAATCGATTACCATGCGCCACTTTTTGTTACCCTCGGCGTCCGCTTTCTTAGGAACAATCCACAAGGGGGAATTATAAGGTGAGTTAGATGGAACGACTATGTCATTCCGTAAGAGTTCGGACATTTGCTTGTTGATTTCGTCCTTGTGGATTGGTGGGTAGCGATACTGTTTAACATGGATTGGAATATCATCCGTCGTGATGATTCTGTGAGTCACCGCATTTGTTTTCCCCAAACGATCCCCTTGGAGATGGAAAAGATCATTGTGCTTTTCTAACAAAGATTTAACATGGTCCATTTCGTCGCCGCTGAGATGATCCATGGGGATAGTTTCTAATAGCTCTTTCACGCGAGCTTCGTGGGAATTTGCGATGGAATAGGTCATTCTGACCTTGGTTTTATCGGGCTGGTTACCGGAGTTAGTATAATGATCGGGCTGGTTACCGGAGTTAGTATGAGAATCGGGCTGGTTACCGGAGTTAGTATGAGGATCGGGCTGGTTACCGGAGTTAGTATGAGAATCGGGCTGGTTACCGGAGTTAGAAAGGTCGGGATGGTTACCGAATGCGTCGGGATGATACCCGGAATTAGAAAGGTCGGGATGGTTACCGAATACGTCGGGATGGTTCCCGGAATTAGATAGGTCGGGATGGTTACCGAATGCGTCGGGGTGATACCCGGAATTAGAAAGGTCGGGATGGTTACCGAATGCGTCGGGATAGTTCCCGGAATTAGAATGGTCGGGATGGTTACCGAATACGTCGGGATGATACCCGGAATTAGAAAGGTCGGAAGAGTACGACTCGATTTCTTCCATCTCCAATGGGGGCAATCGAAATGAAACTCTTTCCGACGAGGTGTTAAAACACCGGAGGCTCGCTTTGCCTTTACGATTGGTGACAACGCAGTCACCCAGGAATACATCCGGCGCTACGTTAACACGGCGGATATATCCCTGTTTAGGTCCATCGACGTCGACCGCTATGCACGCAACGGTACGAGGTTCGAGGACGAATTCTTCGGATTTCGGAGGAGTCTTTGTTCGGACTCGATCCTCACGCTCCACGATCCGACTTCTCGCAGTGTACTCCGATATCTCTCGAGTCTCCTTCGATTCCGGCCGGCTTTTCACGGCGTTTTTCTCTAGGGAGTACTCGATCGAATCCCGAGGAGGCATTGAAATAACCTCCGTCACCGGGGCTCTGCAAGGTCTGACCGCGGGTGCACGAGGATTTGAGGAAGACACTCGAACGTTCCTTGCCGAATGTTCCTCACGCTTGGCGGCTGGAGTTTTAACGAGATCGTTGGTCATAGACGAAGGCATTGAAATAACCTCTGCTGCCAATTCATCGCGAGGCTCAGCCGTGGGCGCGCAAGGGTTCGAGAAGGGAACCCGAATGCTTCCTATCGTAATGTATTCATTCGCAAAGGAGATCTCGGCTCCTGTTCTGAAGAAGGGAGAACCGAGGATTCCGTCGATGTTAATTGGGAAGTTTTCTTCCAAGACATGAAATTCGATAGGGTTTTGACCCTGTAAGTGTATTTTAATTTGACCGAGAGTTGGAATGGATCCCTCGGTTATTCCTTGGACTTCTATAGTGTTCGTATGATCTATAGGTAGATTTGGTTCTAGACTTGACGCACGAATTAAATTGATATCCGAACCCGTGTCTAACAAAAATTCACACTTCTTTTGTAATTGAGGGGCGGAGATTTTTACGCGCGGAATTGGTGAGTCTGCAGCAAGATTTACTGCTGAGACGAATCGTCGGACTGGTCGTTCGTCCGGATAGCCGTTTGGGTGCGGGCTGTAGTTTGGGTTGAAGATGCGGCCTCCCGCCTTGGGTTGGCTTCGGTCGGGAGGCCGGACTCGTTTCCCGACCTCCTATTATTATTAAAAGCGCGCTTACGGCACTCGTGAATATCGTGCCCGGGGACTTTGCAGTAGTTGCAAAATTTGTTAGGGCTTGAGGGGCGATCTGTGCGACCATCGCGGTACGTGTTTTGGTCGCGAGGATTATTTTCCCATCGCCGCTGCGGCGTCGGGGAGCGATAAGAGTCCCGGTTTAAGTTTCTCGAGGACTGCTGAGACGAGTCCGGTCTGTTATCGCGGCGTTCTTGAGTTCGCTCTGGAATGTCACGAGCGGACTCGTACGTGGAACGCTGGCGATACGGCCGGTTATCAGAGAAGCTGACTCGTTTTTCTTCGCGGATCAGTTCTCGTCGACGAGTCTGGTCTGACTCATACTGCCTGTAAGCAGAGATGGCTGCTTCGAAAACAGTGGCAGGATTTCGCGAAGGGCAATGAAGCACTTCGGCACGCAGCTGGGGAAGGAGACCTCGTAGAAAACAATCTACTACGAAGCGATCTAGTTCTTCGTAATCAAGGCCAATATCTGTGGCATCTTGAATCGCGGTTCGAAGGTCTTTAACGCGATTGATGAAGTCTAAGATGTGCTCGTTTGGAGCTTGGAGTACACTCGCGAGATCGCCACGGTACTGGTCAACGAATTTGTATGGGCCCAGTACTGTTCGTAATTTCTCGCATAGTGCAGAAATTGTGAATATGTGCTGGCCTTCTATAGCGGCATAAGCACGATCGTGGAGTTTATTGCAGAGCAATTTTGTGAGGGCACGCTCTGCAGTGGCCGGTACGGTGTCACGCGCGCGTTTGCATGCACGTATGAATTGTAGGACGGAAGACGAAGTTCCGTCGAATCTAGGGACAAGCTCGGCAGCTTGTTTTAGAGCGAAATTACCAGTAGGTTCATACTGTGGGATTTCGCGTGGCTCTGGCGGTGAAGGTTCCCGCATATTAGAGGCGTTACTAGGGCCTGGTGTAGGCGTTTGTTGACGTAGGGTTTGACTCGTGATTTGGATGTTGCGAAGCTCTTTTCGTATTTCGTCGAGCATATTCTTTTGGTTTTGTGCGTCTTCTTCATATTTGAGACGCAATTTGGCAATGAAATCTGTTTCCTCTTTGAGGTATTGCTCTCTACGGGCGAGGTCTTGTGCGTATAGGAGTAGCTCTTCCTCGGTCATTGGAGGAAGGTCTGCGTTAGGATCTGCTCGGAGATCCTTTTGAGATCGCGTGATTGGGCGAGACATTTTGAAAGATATAAATGGGATTTAAGAAATGTGAACTTCGCACTGACACGCGTCGGGGCTTATTAATGCAAATATCGGCGACCACTTCGATGTCCTACCGACTGCGCCAAATTTGTCACGTCCGTCACTGTGTTTTTGTTACAGGTACCAGGAGAGAGAAAAGAGAACAGTGACAGACGGACGGTTGAGATATTATGATTAAATGAGGAGTGGTCTTTCGTGCCGAGACAGCCGCGGGCTGTCATATGCACTAGGACAACCGATATTGCTATGGATGCAGTCAAGAAGAGAACGTCCGACGCGGTTACAAGAAGTGTCCCGACAAGAATCACGCGCGAGATGATGCAACGAGAACGGTGAGTTTACAGGATTCAGCAATTATACAAGACATTATACGACTCACCGCAATGCTGTATTAACGCCTAATAATATTGTTGCAGCAGGAACTGGCGGTACTGACAGTAGGTGTCGTACATCGGGTCTTCTATACAGATGTCCTCGAGGTGGGGAAGATCTGGCAGAGTTGCTGCTGCTCGGTTCGGGACGACATTGGTGGCCTTGGATGCTGGCCGCAAGATGACACGTTGATGAGCTGGCAGAGGAACGTCACGGATGATTCGGCAACGGACCCTGGGAACGATGATCGTGTCTCGGCTGTCGTCGTCGTCGGCTATGTCGATCACCTCTGGACAATCGACCGGATGCAGAACTGGCGTCGGAGCTCGCGAGAGGTCCGCGTGGTTGACCTCTTTAGGAAGGCTGCAAGGGCAACCGTATACAGAAACGTAATCGGACGCGTCACACGGAATGTGCTCGGTGGTTCCCAGAAGTTCTGTCCACTCGGTAGTGGCAATGATTTGATCGAGCACCGCTTTATTTCTCAACGCGCGTCTCAATTTAGCAAGTTGATACTTGCGTCCCGCTCGACGTGGGCGTCGCATGGGTAAGGAATAGTAATGATGGAATATTAATAATATAATGAAAATGAAACTCCATTTGTTATTAACCTTTTAGGTAGTTAACTCGCTTCACGTCTATAGTGGCGGCTCAGCGTTTCCACTGCGCTCTTTAGACCAATTCTAGACGTGGCACGAGAACTTCTTTATGACTCGCTTCAAATTCCTTATTGGCGGCTCAGCGTTTCCACTGCGCACTTTAGACCAAGTCCGGATATGTCGCGAGTTTAATATATTCGATGCAAGAACTGAATTGGAAGATGGTGTTGAACTAACACAAGAATAACAAGATCGAAGCACTGGTATAACAACGATATATTAAATAAGAACTGGTAAGTACACTGGTATACAATATGTAAGTAGTATTCTAATTGGAGTAGTAATTGGATTAATGAATAATGGATATAGTAATATGTTGTAGGATTAATGTATGAGAATTAGGACTTGAGTTGAGTTGAGTTAGAGTTGGAATTGGAATTGGAATTAGGAGTGAAGGATCGACACACTTCACTTTCGCGGAGCTAGACTGAACACGTCTGCTCTTGAAGCCGGACTGACTCTGAGGCCAGGTAGGCACGTCTGTGCGAGTCGCTGGCTGAAGGCGGACTGATGCAAGCGCCTGCTCTGCCTTGCCTCCTTCGTTCGGAGTGGGGATAGCTGACGCTGCAGTCTCTTTGTTCTTCAGTCGTCGGAGTGGGAGAACCGCTGACGCAGCAGCGTCTTCGCTCCCGGGGACTGCACGTGCATTTCTGCTGACGCTGCAGTCTCGTGGCTGTCCTATTGCCCTCTACGAGCGTGGGACTGCTGATGCAGCAGTCTTTGGACTTCTCGACGTTTCTAGAAGCTTCTAGATGCTTCCAGAGTGATGCAATTGTGACGTCGGTCGCACCTCCGACGTTAGCTTTAAGACTACATGTAAAATTAGATACATAAGAGCGAGCGTTCCCCTTTAAAGATTCCAAACCTCCTAAAAATCCTTCATAACAATGAATCCTTAACACCACGTACATCTGATTGAAATCCATCAACATAACCTAAAATCCAAAATCTGTCAAAATCCTAAAATAGCCAAAAATGGCCCAAACTCGAAGATTGAAATATCATTGGACTCGTGAGCGAAAATCATGAAACTAACCTAAAAATTTGTAGGTTAGGTTCTCAATTCGCGTTTGTTTAGACTTTACCAAAATTTCGATTTTTGGTAATTTTCAAAAGTACTTAGAATATTTTCAAACATATGATCGGTCGACAAATGATGTCAACTAATCATATGACATATAAAATTTACATCGAAACGCCTTGCAAGAGCAAGCGCTCGAAAATATTCTAAGTCCCAATTTATTTAAATAAATAAATAGGTACGCCAATGGTTACCACTTAATTTTCGAGTCCTGCACCACTGGGAACGAAAACTGCTGACTCTAGTGCGGCGGCCATCGCGCTGTTTACGACGAAGACCGGCACAAAGAGGACACGGTCCCCTTTTGCGAAGTCAGCATTTTTCGGACGAACGTTATTCGTCGACGAGCGTTCGATTCTCCCCAGTCCTCTCCGGGGACCCGAGTGGGTCAGTCGAGTTTTCGTCAATCTTCCAAGTCCAGACTATTTAGACATAGTCTTTCCAAATCCAGATTGTTTAGACACAATCTTCCCAAATCCATACTGTTTAGACACAGTCCCTAATACCATTCAGTAATATCGTATTCTTATTCGTTTAATTCAAATATTACTTCGTTTATTCAATTAAACATTTTTATTGCGTTTCATACTTCGTACTTAGTACGTATTTCGATTTCGTTAATAATAAGCATCTTTACCTTTGTATTCTTTTACGTTTATAATATACTTTGTTTTACCAGAGTCAATCTAAATCCCAATTATTATTTCCTTGCTCCTAACTTCGTAGTTTGAAGTGACACGTTGTTAGTTAGAGATAGAGTTCTCACTGGAAAGTTCGCGAATAGTATTCCTTATTCAATTTCCTGTTACGTGTTCGCGTACGTGCGTGATAGTGATAGACTTGCTCGCATAGCAAGCTCCGCAGCATCCACGCCCGTTTTCGCTAGTTAAAATATCGTCAATCACGCGGACGATATTCGTGAGTTAGATTCACGGTATCGTACAGCGTCCACGCCCGTTTCCTCAACGAGCGCATCCGTCTACAATACCGTAGCAGCCAGCTGTCAATCATTGGAGGTCGTTCCTGTCAAATATTGACGTGACAGAGTTTGGCGCAGTCGTCAATCCTTGAAGGTCGTTTCCAGCCATTTGGATCAACGCCTGTCAAGCAGAGCGGACCGTATTCAAGGCCATCAGCGCAACCGTAGCTGTTCATCCGTTGCGAATTCATTTCTCGTGTCAATCGACAAACAAGCGAAGCGTAAAAGTAAGTGGAACATATTACCGCGTATGTTTCAGGGTCGCGTGCATCATTCATCTGTGTAAGACTGCATGCAGGTGTCGGCATCGGGTCCTAGTCTGTTGATAAAAAGACCAACACTTTTATTAAATGTCAGTCAGTGGAAGAGTAGAGTAGCCGGGCCGCGGTATTCTCTTCTCTTGCTCTTATAGCCCCGCCAGGACGTGACAAATTTGGCGCAGTCGGTAGGACACTCGTTGGTCACCGATGTTAGAGACACCGTCAACACTTTTGTAGGATACGTCATGTGTCCTACCTCTGCCAAAATTTGTTGTGACAAATTTGGCGCAGTCGGTAGGACAGTCGTTGGTCACCGATGTTAGAAGCACGGCATCGAGGAATAAAAATAGAATCAGTGTTAGCACGCGAACCCCTGCGCGTTCCATCATTGTTTGACAATTTAACGCAGTAGACTTAGAGTCCGTGAAAGCATAGTGTCAGTTAAAAGTGCGACGGGCAGTGAAGGAAATGCCCTTTCGCCCACGTTACATACTCAAATTATTTTTCGCGATGTTCGTACTCAGTACAAATTCATCGAGAGTTTTAGTGAACGTTAAAGTGCGACGGGCGGTTTAGAAAACGCCCCTTCGCCCACGTTATATAGTCGGATTATTTTTCGCGAATTTCATACTTAGAAATTTTCAAGCGACGCAATCATGGAAACGCGTAGCGAGGCTAGAAAGAAGGTTCCTCCTACGGAAGAGGAATTAATTGAATTCCAGAAAGATTTAGCTCGTAGAGAAGCAGCTCTCATTAATCAAACCGCCGCGTTGACTCAACTCAAATTGCAATACGAAACAGAAACGCGTGAGCAAAGAGAAACGTACGAGGATATACGCCGCGAGATAGCAGAAATCCGATCGGCCAGAGATTCTCAATCAATTCCAGCTAGCCCAGTCGTTGCGCCCCGCGAACCCATAATGCACGATTCTTCGAATTTCACCGTTAAACAAGCGGTTGAACTTGTGCCTACCTTTGACGGCACCTCCATAACCGTGCTACAATTCGTTCGCGCGTGCAAGCGAGCCTTGGAAGCTGTTCCAGCCACAGCTGAGCGTACCCTCACTAGATTAGTATGCAATAAGCTTAGAGGACAGGCATACGCCGCGATTGAAGACGTAAATATTAACACAATCTCTGAATTGTGCAACCGCCTGAAAGATGTACTAGGCCCATATAAATTCATCGATCAGTATCGCGGAGAATTAGCTTCGATACACCAGGGACAGTCCGAGCACGTGTTGAATTATATTACGCGAGTAAAGGACCTTAGAACGGCGATCATAGATTCAGGCCGCGGGGTCCCCAATCTAGACGAGATTGATAAATTCACAATTGATTGTTTCATGCGTGGTCTTATCCCAGCGCTTCGAGCCGAGGTCAGGCTCTGCGCGTCACTCGAATTACAGAAAATATTCGACGAAGCAGTAACCGCGTACAAACAGTACGAGCTTGACCGTGTTCGTTATCGTGACGACGGACGCCGCGTTGCATTCTCCGACTCTCGTAATCGCACACCAGAGCGATCAAGCAACTCTTATTATGATAGGAATGCGCCTGAGCAGCGCAACAGATCTTCGGAAAGGAAAGATCAACGACCTTCCTTTTCACCTCGTGAATCCTGGCGAGACAGGAAACCCGATAACAGAGACGCGTATCGCTCTCCTCCCCCGCGACGTCACGAACCGTCGCAATCAAATCAGCGCGAAACGTATAAACGCGAAGATCGCGCTTCCCAGTCCCCAGGTCGCGATCGCTTTCCTACGGAGAATCAGAAGTATTGTAAATATTGTAAGCGCACGGGACATGACATACACGAATGTCGCCGCCGCGAATATTACAGTAGAAATGAGTCGGGAAACGAATCAAGCCTCCCGACAAACGCGACCAAAGGACGGGAGGCATCCCAAGAGAATCGCCAAAAGGCAACACAGCTGGCCGTCATCAGCGACGACCAGCAGTAGATGAAATTCGAGTAGATAGGAGAGATAACCCGGACGGTCAGCAGAATGAACGACCATCCGCGAAATTAGTCTCGGCAATAAATCTCGCGCCGGACTCCCCTATCCCTCGAATAAAAGCAAGATCGTCACTCTTCTCAAAAGAGTGTGAGTTCCTCTTGGACACCGGGTCCGAGGTCAACTTAATCCGAGCGTCTGGTATCAAATCTGACGTTCATCTAAAAACTGACAGCGTCATACACGTCCATGGCGTGACAGAAGGAGAAATTGCGACCCTCGGTTATATCAATGCGGAGCTAGCAGATTCCATTAAAGTCACGCTACACGTTCTGCCTGACAGTTTTCCAATTAATATAGATGGTATCTTAGGCTCCCCCTTCTTCAGAGAGGGAGCAGAGATATCATTTGCGAAGGAATGCGTAGAGTATAAAACCCTACGTATTCCCTTTTCGAATCCTCGGGAATATTCCATCGAAAGCCGTACCGCCGCCTGCATAGCCGTCAACGTAAAGGGCCCAAGCGAAGGGTATGTGCGAAAAATAGATGTAAAACCCGATGTGTTCTTAGGTGATTGTTTAGTCACCAACCGTAACGGAAAGGCATACCTGCGATGCTTTAACGCATCGTCCGAAGTGGCGTCCTTCTCCCTGCCTACGTTGGAGGTGGAAGAGATCGAGGTTCCCTTTTCGAATATTCAAGCCGAAGTCAATTCGGACGTATTCAATGCTCGTGCGTGCCGCGCGCACGAGACGATCGTTAACGATCAACTCGCGTCTTCTATTAATTCCGGTAACCATTCCGACGATTCCGGTAGCCATCCCGATTCTTTAGATAATTCCGGTAACCATTCCGACGATTCCGGTAGCCATCCCGATTCTTTAAATAATTCCGGTAACCATCCCGACGATTCCGGTAGCCATCCCGATTCTTTAAATAATTCCGGTAACCATCCCGACGATTCCGGTAGCCATCCCGATACTTTAAAGAATTCCGGTAACCATCCCGACGATTTATATTCAAAGTCCTGTGTGGAAAGAAACATCAGCGCCTTCGCCTCAGATGAACTTTTAGAATGTTCATATGAGAACAATTTAGAAAACATTTCTATTCCTAAAGTTAATTCAAAAGGAGTTTATGTTTTGCCACAAACTCCTATCTTCAAATCCTCGCCGGAACAAGACCTCTTGCAGCTTCAACGATCAGGTATCCGTGCGACCGAAAACAAAGTCCATGCGTCTGGCAAATACAATTCCGCGAGATTCGCGTCAGCAAGAAAAAGAAATAAAGCCGATACATTATACTCGCCCGAGACAACTAAGTCTGATTATAAGCTTTCGTTATGTATCTTGCGAAACGAATTCAATCTTCCTAGCGTTAACAGAGTCTCCAATATCGTTACGCCAACGATAAACTATCGCAGCGACCCAAGAGCGAAATTTAAAACCTCTGGTCAGCATCACCCCACTCCACAGCAGGAAGACGATATCCCTGCGACGCAACGAGATCTTCAAGGAGAAACCGTCACCCCTGAAGATCATCAGTCTCTCGACAACGCTATAACAGCAACCATGCAGCCGATACAAGCAGCCATCTTGCTCTCTATTGCCACGCAAGCCTCAACACTCATTGGATATGACTGTGGAGGTTCAACCTTGAATATTACCACGTATTCAACTATTGACACTCTTAACTGCGAGCCAGAAGACATCGCACCAGCTGAAAATTTAGAAAGAATTCAGCTCCTGCAGCTAGCTGAATTCTCGCAAGCTCGTGTCTTGCAATGCCATATCGGAATAGACAGAACCATATACTATTGTGGCATGCACTCACATAATTCGGTAGTATCCAATGGTCGACAAGACTATATATTACCGATCTCCAGCGAAACCTGTTCGAGCCTACACACGACGGGGACAATATTCATCACCCCAGCCGCTCAGATCACAGGTATTCAGCCGAACTCGACCTCCTCTCACGGCCTCACGTTAGCAGGAGTTATTCAGAACGATGGTAGCTGCGCTGGAACCACGTATAGTGATCCGTTTGGGACTTGGACCGATGTCGTGGTACAAGCTTTAGTCCGAATCACGATCCGCGACTACATCGCTCCAATCAGATTGTCAACCGGACAGATTCATCTACAAACTGGGCAAACCTGCCCCCTTCAAAAAGGAAGCTGCTTAGACGCACAAGATGGCCATACGTTCTGGGAAACCACGCCGACGGACTCGTGCAAATTCAATAATTATGATGTCTTGTACGAAGGGATAGCCACTAAACTATCCTCCAAGGTGAATCCTTCTCCAACCCTGTATACCGTAGCATCGCAGGACACGACTTTTGCACTCACGGAGACAGGCAGATCTTCAGTTTGCGGATATGTCATAATCCGAACGGAACACCCCAAGCTGTTCATTCTGGAAGTTGGAAGTTCAGGAAAATTCAAGGAGAAAACACACACCTTGGTCAACAATCTGGACATCTTCACGTATGTCAACAGCAAATTTGTTTACGTGGAGAAGCACCTCCGGAAACAATTTTCTCAACTCTACAAAGATGTAATCCGTCAGAAGTGTGAGCTAGAGCGTCAGATTCTCCAGAACGCCCTCACATTATTACATTCAGCACCCGAAGAAGTTGCCACTGCCATCATGAAGGATGTCGGATTTATCGCAGTTCCAGCAGGAGAGGTAGTGCACATAATAAAGTGCATACCAGTCACGGTCCAAGTGAGGAAAACCGAACGGTGTTATGATGAGCTACCCATCACATATCGGAACACATCAAAATTCCTGAAGCCAAGGGACCACATCATTTCAAATGCGGGGACAGAAAAGCCATGCAATGAGCTACTTCCCCCATATTATAGACTGCACGGAACATGGTATCGCCTAACACCGTCATTGATGGAGGCCATCACTCCTTCGGAGCTTCACCCCCTCGCCAAGTCAACCTGGAAATACATAGATCCGAAGAACTTGGCAACGGGAGGCATTTATTCACAAGACGACCTGGACAAACTACAGGATCATATAATGTTTCCTGTAGAGAAGGTAGCAGTCATAAATTCAATCGCACAGGGTGCGACGGGAAGACAGTTTGCAGCAGGAAACATCAATATGTTCAACCTGCTCGATGAAAACTCCCTACAGCAGATAGCGGAGTCTACAGCACAGAAATTATGGTCCGGATTCACTACATTCGGATCAATAAGTGCTGGAATAATCGGAGTGTATGTAGCGATCCGCACGATCAAAACAATCATCAGTACGATCGTTAACGGCATCGCATTACACTCACTATACGGCTGGAGCCTGCATCTCGTTGTCGCCATCTGGAGTTCACTGACCCGGTTCTTTATATTCATGAAGCAGAGGGACAACAAGACTTCAGCGGCCATCGAGGACAAAGATAGTGATAGTGCCAGTGTCGGAGAATTCCGAACCCGTCCTCCCTTGACGAAACGAACGTTAATTTGCGATTCCCTTGACCCAGTGTTGCGAGACAGGGATGACATTTCAGTGCATCCTGTCTACCGCCACCCAGAGGCAGAGATTCCACTGCGTGAAATCTCTTCTCTAAGGGGGGAGGTGTGACGTCGGTCGCACCTCCGACGTTAGCTTTAAGACTACATGTAAAATTAGATACATAAGAGCGAGCGTTCCCCTTTAAAGATTCCAAACCTCCTAAAAATCCTTCATAACAATGAATCCTTAACACCACGTACATCTGATTGAAATCCATCAACATAACCTAAAATCCAAAATCTGTCAAAATCCTAAAATAGCCAAAAATGGCCCAAACTCGAAGATTGAAATATCATTGGACTCGTGAGCGAAAATCATGAAACTAACCTAAAAATTTGTAGGTTAGGTTCTCAATTCGCGTTTGTTTAGACTTTACCAAAATTTCGATTTTTGGTAATTTTCAAAAGTACTTAGAATATTTTCAAACATATGATCGGTCGACAAATGATGTCAACTAATCATATGACATATAAAATTTACATCGAAACGCCTTGCAAGAGCAAGCGCTCGAAAATATTCTAAGTCCCAATTTATTTAAATAAATAAATAGGTACGCCAATGGTTACCACTTAATTTTCGAGTCCTGCACCACTGGGAACGAAAACTGCTGACTCTAGTGCGGCGGCCATCGCGCTGTTTACGACGAAGACCGGCACAAAGAGGACACGGTCCCCTTTTGCGAAGTCAGCATTTTTCGGACGAACGTTATTCGTCGACGAGCGTTCGATTCTCCCCAGTCCTCTCCGGGGACCCGAGTGGGTCAGTCGAGTTTTCGTCAATCTTCCAAGTCCAGACTATTTAGACATAGTCTTTCCAAATCCAGATTGTTTAGACACAATCTTCCCAAATCCATACTGTTTAGACACAGTCCCTAATACCATTCAGTAATATCGTATTCTTATTCGTTTAATTCAAATATTACTTCGTTTATTCAATTAAACATTTTTATTGCGTTTCATACTTCGTACTTAGTACGTATTTCGATTTCGTTAATAATAAGCATCTTTACCTTTGTATTCTTTTACGTTTATAATATACTTTGTTTTACCAGAGTCAATCTAAATCCCAATTATTATTTCCTTGCTCCTAACTTCGTAGTTTGAAGTGACACGTTGTTAGTTAGAGATAGAGTTCTCACTGGAAAGTTCGCGAATAGTATTCCTTATTCAATTTCCTGTTACGTGTTCGCGTACGTGCGTGATAGTGATAGACTTGCTCGCATAGCAAGCTCCGCAGCATCCACGCCCGTTTTCGCTAGTTAAAATATCGTCAATCACGCGGACGATATTCGTGAGTTAGATTCACGGTATCGTACAGCGTCCACGCCCGTTTCCTCAACGAGCGCATCCGTCTACAATACCGTAGCAGCCAGCTGTCAATCATTGGAGGTCGTTCCTGTCAAATATTGACGTGACAGAGTTTGGCGCAGTCGTCAATCCTTGAAGGTCGTTTCCAGCCATTTGGATCAACGCCTGTCAAGCAGAGCGGACCGTATTCAAGGCCATCAGCGCAACCGTAGCTGTTCATCCGTTGCGAATTCATTTCTCGTGTCAATCGACAAACAAGCGAAGCGTAAAAGTAAGTGGAACATATTACCGCGTATGTTTCAGGGTCGCGTGCATCATTCATCTGTGTAAGACTGCATGCAGGTGTCGGCATCGGGTCCTAGTCTGTTGATAAAAAGACCAACACTTTTATTAAATGTCAGTCAGTGGAAGAGTAGAGTAGCCGGGCCGCGGTATTCTCTTCTCTTGCTCTTATAGCCCCGCCAGGACGTGACACAATACTTTATTGCATTATGTGTCGTGGTGATGGGTTGAAACTGAGGTAAGGTGTTGATCAAGGTGAAGTTATGGTGATGGGTAGAAACGGAGATAAGGATTAGAACAATAGAATATATGAGATCTTAATATTATGTTCTTATGTCTAGGGGACGGTGTATGGATCTTATGCAGATCAGACCTTGAATACATAATGTATGTACAAGGCCAACGTCGTACATCGGACGACGTAACACATACTCCGTATACGATTATTACGTTTAATTCATTTATTATTATACTACCAAGTTTATACTCAAGTGTACTCAACGTTCTTTATTTCAATATATATATTATATTTTACCAGTGCTACGTGAAGTTAATTTCCACATCATTCTACTAAATCCAGTGACAGTTTCTTTTCGAAATTCGAATCGTGCCCTCGTTAATCATACTGTCACGTCCTGGCGGGGCTATAAGAGCAAGAGAAGAGAATACCGCGGCCCGGCTACTCTACTCTTCCACTGACTGACATTTAATAAAAGTGTTGGTCTTTTTATCAACAGACTAGGACCCGATGCCGACACCTGCATGCAGTCTTACACAGATGAATGATGCACGCGACCCTGAAACATACGCGGTAATATGTTCCACTTACTTTTACGCTTCGCTTGTTTGTCGATTGACACGAGAAATGAATTCGCAACGGATGAACAGCTACGGTTGCGCTGATGGCCTTGAATACGGTCCGCTCTGCTTGACAGGCGTTGATCCAAATGGCTGGAAACGACCTTCAAGGATTGACGACTGCGCCAAACTCTGTCACGTCAATATTTGACAGGAACGACCTCCAATGATTGACAGCTGGCTGCTACGGTATTGTAGACGGATGCGCTCGTTGAGGAAACGGGCGTGGACGCTGTACGATACCGTGAATCTAACTCACGAATATCGTCCGCGTGATTGACGATATTTTAACTAGCGAAAACGGGCGTGGATGCTGCGGAGCTTGCTATGCGAGCAAGTCTATCACTATCACGCACGTACGCGAACACGTAACAGGAAATTGAATAAGGAATACTATTCGCGAACTTTCCAGTGAGAACTCTATCTCTAACTAACAACGTGTCACTTCAAACTACGAAGTTAGGAGCAAGGAAATAATAATTGGGATTTAGATTGACTCTGGTAAAACAAAGTATATTATAAACGTAAAAGAATACAAAGGTAAAGATGCTTATTATTAACGAAATCGAAATACGTACTAAGTACGAAGTATGAAACGCAATAAAAATGTTTAATTGAATAAACGAAGTAATATTTGAATTAAACGAATAAGAATACGATATTACTGAATGGTATTAGGGACTGTGTCTAAACAGTATGGATTTGGGAAGATTGTGTCTAAACAATCTGGATTTGGAAAGACTATGTCTAAATAGTCTGGACTTGGAAGATTGACGAAAACTCGACTGACCCACTCGGGTCCCCGGAGAGGACTGGGGAGAATCGAACGCTCGTCGACGAATAACGTTCGTCCGAAAAATGCTGACTTCGCAAAAGGGGACCGTGTCCTCTTTGTGCCGGTCTTCGTCGTAAACAGCGCGATGGCCGCCGCACTAGAGTCAGCAGTTTTCGTTCCCAGTGGTGCAGGACTCGAAAATTAAGTGGTAACCATTGGCGTACCTATTTATTTATTTAAATAAATTGGGACTTAGAATATTTTCGAGCGCTTGCTCTTGCAAGGCGTTTCGATGTAAATTTTATATGTCATATGATTAGTTGACATCATTTGTCGACCGATCATATGTTTGAAAATATTCTAAGTACTTTTGAAAATTACCAAAAATCGAAATTTTGGTAAAGTCTAAACAAACGCGAATTGAGAACATAACCTACAAATTTTTAGGTTAGTTTCATGATTTTCGCTCACGAGTCCAATGATATTTCAATCTTCGAGTTTGGGCCATTTTTGGCTATTTTAGGATTTTGACAGATTTTGGATTTTAGGTTATGTTGACGGATTTCGATCAGATGTACGTGGTGTTAAGGATTCATTGTTATGAAGGATTTTTAGGAGTTTTGGAATCTTTAAAGGGGAACGCTCGCTCTTATGTATCTAATTTTACATGTAGTCTTAAAGCTAACGTCGGAGGTGCGACCGACGTCACACCTCCCCCCTTAGAGAAGAGATTTCACGCAGTGGAATCTCTGCCTCTGGGTGGCGGTAGACAGGATGCACTGAAATGTCATCCCTGTCTCGCAACACTGGGTCAAGGGAATCGCAAATTAACGTTCGTTTCGTCAAGGGAGGACGGGTTCGGAATTCTCCGACACTGGCACTATCACTATCTTTGTCCTCGATGGCCGCTGAAGTCTTGTTGTCCCTCTGCTTCATGAATATAAAGAACCGGGTCAGTGAACTCCAGATGGCGACAACGAGATGCAGGCTCCAGCCGTATAGTGAGTGTAATGCGATGCCGTTAACGATCGTACTGATGATTGTTTTGATCGTGCGGATCGCTACATACACTCCGATTATTCCAGCACTTATTGATCCGAATGTAGTGAATCCGGACCATAATTTCTGTGCTGTAGACTCCGCTATCTGCTGTAGGGAGTTTTCATCGAGCAGGTTGAACATATTGATGTTTCCTGCTGCAAACTGTCTTCCCGTCGCACCCTGTGCGATTGAATTTATGACTGCTACCTTCTCTACAGGAAACATTATATGATCCTGTAGTTTGTCCAGGTCGTCTTGTGAATAAATGCCTCCCGTTGCCAAGTTCTTCGGATCTATGTATTTCCAGGTTGACTTGGCGAGGGGGTGAAGCTCCGAAGGAGTGATGGCCTCCATCAATGACGGTGTTAGGCGATACCATGTTCCGTGCAGTCTATAATATGGGGGAAGTAGCTCATTGCATGGCTTTTCTGTCCCCGCATTTGAAATGATGTGGTCCCTTGGCTTCAGGAATTTTGATGTGTTCCGATATGTGATGGGTAGCTCATCATAACACCGTTCGGTTTTCCTCACTTGGACCGTGACTGGTATGCACTTTATTATGTGCACTACCTCTCCTGCTGGAACTGCGATAAATCCGACATCCTTCATGATGGCAGTGGCAACTTCTTCGGGTGCTGAATGTAATAATGTGAGGGCGTTCTGGAGAATCTGACGCTCTAGCTCACACTTCTGACGGATTACATCTTTGTAGAGTTGAGAAAATTGTTTCCGGAGGTGCTTCTCCACGTAAACAAATTTGCTGTTGACATACGTGAAGATGTCCAGATTGTTGACCAAGGTGTGTGTTTTCTCCTTGAATTTTCCTGAACTTCCAACTTCCAGAATGAACAGCTTGGGGTGTTCCGTTCGGATTATGACATATCCGCAAACTGAAGATCTGCCTGTCTCCGTGAGTGCAAAAGTCGTGTCCTGCGATGCTACGGTATACAGGGTTGGAGAAGGATTCACCTTGGAGGATAGTTTAGTGGCTATCCCTTCGTACAAGACATCATAATTATTGAATTTGCACGAGTCCGTCGGCGTGGTTTCCCAGAACGTATGGCCATCTTGTGCGTCTAAGCAGCTTCCTTTTTGAAGGGGGCAGGTTTGCCCAGTTTGTAGATGAATCTGTCCGGTTGACAATCTGATTGGAGCGATGTAGTCGCGGATCGTGATTCGGACTAAAGCTTGTACCACGACATCGGTCCAAGTCCCAAACGGATCACTATACGTGGTTCCAGCGCAGCTACCATCGTTCTGAATAACTCCTGCTAACGTGAGGCCGTGAGAGGAGGTCGAGTTCGGCTGAATACCTGTGATCTGAGCGGCTGGGGTGATGAATATTGTCCCCGTCGTGTGTAGGCTCGAACAGGTTTCGCTGGAGATCGGTAATATATAGTCTTGTCGACCATTGGATACTACCGAATTATGTGAGTGCATGCCACAATAGTATATGGTTCTGTCTATTCCGATATGGCATTGCAAGACACGAGCTTGCGAGAATTCAGCTAGCTGCAGGAGCTGAATTCTTTCTAAATTTTCAGCTGGTGCGATGTCTTCTGGCTCGCAGTTAAGAGTGTCAATAGTTGAATACGTGGTAATATTCAAGGTTGAACCTCCACAGTCATATCCAATGAGTGTTGAGGCTTGCGTGGCAATAGAGAGCAAGATGGCTGCTTGTATCGGCTGCATGGTTGCTGTTATAGCGTTGTCGAGAGACTGATGATCTTCAGGGGTGACGGTTTCTCCTTGAAGATCTCGTTGCGTCGCAGGGATATCGTCTTCCTGCTGTGGAGTGGGGTGATGCTGACCAGAGGTTTTAAATTTCGCTCTTGGGTCGCTGCGATAGTTTATCGTTGGCGTAACGATATTGGAGACTCTGTTAACGCTAGGAAGATTGAATTCGTTTCGCAAGATACATAACGAAAGCTTATAATCAGACTTAGTTGTCTCGGGCGAGTATAATGTATCGGCTTTATTTCTTTTTCTTGCTGACGCGAATCTCGCGGAATTGTATTTGCCAGACGCATGGACTTTGTTTTCGGTCGCACGGATACCTGATCGTTGAAGCTGCAAGAGGTCTTGTTCCGGCGAGGATTTGAAGATAGGAGTTTGTGGCAAAACATAAACTCCTTTTGAATTAACTTTAGGAATAGAAATGTTTTCTAAATTGTTCTCATATGAACATTCTAAAAGTTCATCTGAGGCGAAGGCGCTGATGTTTCTTTCCACACAGGACTTTGAATATAAATCGTCGGGATGGTTACCGGAATTCTTTAAAGTATCGGGATGGCTACCGGAATCGTCGGGATGGTTACCGGAATTATTTAAAGAATCGGGATGGCTACCGGAATCGTCGGGATGGTTACCGGAATTATTTAAAGAATCGGGATGGCTACCGGAATCGTCGGAATGGTTACCGGAATTATCTAAAGAATCGGGATGGCTACCGGAATCGTCGGAATGGTTACCGGAATTAATAGAAGACGCGAGTTGATCGTTAACGATCGTCTCGTGCGCGCGGCACGCACGAGCATTGAATACGTCCGAATTGACTTCGGCTTGAATATTCGAAAAGGGAACCTCGATCTCTTCCACCTCCAACGTAGGCAGGGAGAAGGACGCCACTTCGGACGATGCGTTAAAGCATCGCAGGTATGCCTTTCCGTTACGGTTGGTGACTAAACAATCACCTAAGAACACATCGGGTTTTACATCTATTTTTCGCACATACCCTTCGCTTGGGCCCTTTACGTTGACGGCTATGCAGGCGGCGGTACGGCTTTCGATGGAATATTCCCGAGGATTCGAAAAGGGAATACGTAGGGTTTTATACTCTACGCATTCCTTCGCAAATGATATCTCTGCTCCCTCTCTGAAGAAGGGGGAGCCTAAGATACCATCTATATTAATTGGAAAACTGTCAGGCAGAACGTGTAGCGTGACTTTAATGGAATCTGCTAGCTCCGCATTGATATAACCGAGGGTCGCAATTTCTCCTTCTGTCACGCCATGGACGTGTATGACGCTGTCAGTTTTTAGATGAACGTCAGATTTGATACCAGACGCTCGGATTAAGTTGACCTCGGACCCGGTGTCCAAGAGGAACTCACACTCTTTTGAGAAGAGTGACGATCTTGCTTTTATTCGAGGGATAGGGGAGTCCGGCGCGAGATTTATTGCCGAGACTAATTTCGCGGATGGTCGTTCATTCTGCTGACCGTCCGGGTTATCTCTCCTATCTACTCGAATTTCATCTACTGCTGGTCGTCGCTGATGACGGCCAGCTGTGTTGCCTTTTGGCGATTCTCTTGGGATGCCTCCCGTCCTTTGGTCGCGTTTGTCGGGAGGCTTGATTCGTTTCCCGACTCATTTCTACTGTAATATTCGCGGCGGCGACATTCGTGTATGTCATGTCCCGTGCGCTTACAATATTTACAATACTTCTGATTCTCCGTAGGAAAGCGATCGCGACCTGGGGACTGGGAAGCGCGATCTTCGCGTTTATACGTTTCGCGCTGATTTGATTGCGACGGTTCGTGACGTCGCGGGGGAGGAGAGCGATACGCGTCTCTGTTATCGGGTTTCCTGTCTCGCCAGGATTCACGAGGTGAAAAGGAAGGTCGTTGATCTTTCCTTTCCGAAGATCTGTTGCGCTGCTCAGGCGCATTCCTATCATAATAAGAGTTGCTTGATCGCTCTGGTGTGCGATTACGAGAGTCGGAGAATGCAACGCGGCGTCCGTCGTCACGATAACGAACACGGTCAAGCTCGTACTGTTTGTACGCGGTTACTGCTTCGTCGAATATTTTCTGTAATTCGAGTGACGCGCAGAGCCTGACCTCGGCTCGAAGCGCTGGGATAAGACCACGCATGAAACAATCAATTGTGAATTTATCAATCTCGTCTAGATTGGGGACCCCGCGGCCTGAATCTATGATCGCCGTTCTAAGGTCCTTTACTCGCGTAATATAATTCAACACGTGCTCGGACTGTCCCTGGTGTATCGAAGCTAATTCTCCGCGATACTGATCGATGAATTTATATGGGCCTAGTACATCTTTCAGGCGGTTGCACAATTCAGAGATTGTGTTAATATTTACGTCTTCAATCGCGGCGTATGCCTGTCCTCTAAGCTTATTGCATACTAATCTAGTGAGGGTACGCTCAGCTGTGGCTGGAACAGCTTCCAAGGCTCGCTTGCACGCGCGAACGAATTGTAGCACGGTTATGGAGGTGCCGTCAAAGGTAGGCACAAGTTCAACCGCTTGTTTAACGGTGAAATTCGAAGAATCGTGCATTATGGGTTCGCGGGGCGCAACGACTGGGCTAGCTGGAATTGATTGAGAATCTCTGGCCGATCGGATTTCTGCTATCTCGCGGCGTATATCCTCGTACGTTTCTCTTTGCTCACGCGTTTCTGTTTCGTATTGCAATTTGAGTTGAGTCAACGCGGCGGTTTGATTAATGAGAGCTGCTTCTCTACGAGCTAAATCTTTCTGGAATTCAATTAATTCCTCTTCCGTAGGAGGAACCTTCTTTCTAGCCTCGCTACGCGTTTCCATGATTGCGTCGCTTGAAAATTTCTAAGTATGAAATTCGCGAAAAATAATCCGACTATATAACGTGGGCGAAGGGGCGTTTTCTAAACCGCCCGTCGCACTTTAACGTTCACTAAAACTCTCGATGAATTTGTACTGAGTACGAACATCGCGAAAAATAATTTGAGTATGTAACGTGGGCGAAAGGGCATTTCCTTCACTGCCCGTCGCACTTTTAACTGACACTATGCTTTCACGGACTCTAAGTCTACTGCGTTAAATTGTCAAACAATGATGGAACGCGCAGGGGTTCGCGTGCTAACACTGATTCTATTTTTATTCCTCGATGCCGTGCTTCTAACATCGGTGACCAACGACTGTCCTACCGACTGCGCCAAATTTGTCACAACAAATTTTGGCAGAGGTAGGACACATGACGTATCCTACAAAAGTGTTGACGGTGTCTCTAACATCGGTGACCAACGAGTGTCCTACCGACTGCGCCAAATTTGTCACGTCCTGGCGGGGCTATAAGAGCAAGAGAAGAGAATACCGCGGCCCGGCTACTCTACTCTTCCACTGACTGACATTTAATAAAAGTGTTGGTCTTTTTATCAACAGACTAGGACCCGATGCCGACACCTGCATGCAGTCTTACACAGATGAATGATGCACGCGACCCTGAAACATACGCGGTAATATGTTCCACTTACTTTTACGCTTCGCTTGTTTGTCGATTGACACGAGAAATGAATTCGCAACGGATGAACAGCTACGGTTGCGCTGATGGCCTTGAATACGGTCCGCTCTGCTTGACAGGCGTTGATCCAAATGGCTGGAAACGACCTTCAAGGATTGACGACTGCGCCAAACTCTGTCACGTCAATATTTGACAGGAACGACCTCCAATGATTGACAGCTGGCTGCTACGGTATTGTAGACGGATGCGCTCGTTGAGGAAACGGGCGTGGACGCTGTACGATACCGTGAATCTAACTCACGAATATCGTCCGCGTGATTGACGATATTTTAACTAGCGAAAACGGGCGTGGATGCTGCGGAGCTTGCTATGCGAGCAAGTCTATCACTATCACGCACGTACGCGAACACGTAACAGGAAATTGAATAAGGAATACTATTCGCGAACTTTCCAGTGAGAACTCTATCTCTAACTAACAACGTGTCACTTCAAACTACGAAGTTAGGAGCAAGGAAATAATAATTGGGATTTAGATTGACTCTGGTAAAACAAAGTATATTATAAACGTAAAAGAATACAAAGGTAAAGATGCTTATTATTAACGAAATCGAAATACGTACTAAGTACGAAGTATGAAACGCAATAAAAATGTTTAATTGAATAAACGAAGTAATATTTGAATTAAACGAATAAGAATACGATATTACTGAATGGTATTAGGGACTGTGTCTAAACAGTATGGATTTGGGAAGATTGTGTCTAAACAATCTGGATTTGGAAAGACTATGTCTAAATAGTCTGGACTTGGAAGATTGACGAAAACTCGACTGACCCACTCGGGTCCCCGGAGAGGACTGGGGAGAATCGAACGCTCGTCGACGAATAACGTTCGTCCGAAAAATGCTGACTTCGCAAAAGGGGACCGTGTCCTCTTTGTGCCGGTCTTCGTCGTAAACAGCGCGATGGCCGCCGCACTAGAGTCAGCAGTTTTCGTTCCCAGTGGTGCAGGACTCGAAAATTAAGTGGTAACCATTGGCGTACCTATTTATTTATTTAAATAAATTGGGACTTAGAATATTTTCGAGCGCTTGCTCTTGCAAGGCGTTTCGATGTAAATTTTATATGTCATATGATTAGTTGACATCATTTGTCGACCGATCATATGTTTGAAAATATTCTAAGTACTTTTGAAAATTACCAAAAATCGAAATTTTGGTAAAGTCTAAACAAACGCGAATTGAGAACATAACCTACAAATTTTTAGGTTAGTTTCATGATTTTCGCTCACGAGTCCAATGATATTTCAATCTTCGAGTTTGGGCCATTTTTGGCTATTTTAGGATTTTGACAGATTTTGGATTTTAGGTTATGTTGACGGATTTCGATCAGATGTACGTGGTGTTAAGGATTCATTGTTATGAAGGATTTTTAGGAGTTTTGGAATCTTTAAAGGGGAACGCTCGCTCTTATGTATCTAATTTTACATGTAGTCTTAAAGCTAACGTCGGAGGTGCGACCGACGTCACAATACAGAACTCGGCTTGGAGGTCAGTTCGTCCGCTCCGCTGAGAAGTAGTGGTTGACGAGTAGACGTTTGGAAATAATAACTTTCCAAATCAGATAAACGCATTTAATATTAATAATAAATAATTGAGCTCTCGCTTACGTGTTCAACCTCGGTCACAAAGGGAGAAGCTTACAGCTCCGCCGAGGCAATACGTCAACGAGGTGACACTTAGTCAAAAGATTATCGAAGTTAAAGTGACAGTTTGTGAAAGGAAACATATCAGTGTCTAAGTGAAGTGACTCTTTTAATAGTGCCCTCGTTGTCGCACGGTGACCCGGCTCGGAGGCCAGTTCGTCTGCTCTGCTGGGTAGTGCCGATTAACGAGTGGACATTTTCGAGTCAGGTAAATTACCTCTGGCCAGCGCCTACGGGGAACCCCTGGCCAATTTTTCTTTCACGTTTGGGACTTAGACAAAATCCGACAAAAGGATTTTCAGAGTATTAACTCTTCCGAAACAGTTCCTTCCATACCCATCCCTTATGCGTCGTACACGTCGTGCAGGCCGAAAGTATCAACTGGCCAAGTTCAAACGGGCATTAAATCAAACAGCCATCTTAAACCGCGTCTTAAGTTCGACTGATTGGACTGAACTTCTCGGAACGACCGAGAATATCGAGTGCGACGCGTCAGATTACGTATCGGTATACGGTTGTCCGTGCCGTCCGATTCCGAACACAGAGGTCGACCACGCGGACCTCTCGCGTTCTTCACCTGTCACCAAACCGTCTGCTGGTCGCTACGAGATAGCCGATCTCGTTGACATCTCTGACGACGACGACGACGACGTCAGGAATACCATAAACCTGTCCAGTGACAACAACAACCCGCCTGCCGTTCGTTACGAGGTCATTGATCTTGTCACGTCCTGGCGGGGCTATAAGAGCAAGAGAAGAGAATACCGCGGCCCGGCTACTCTACTCTTCCACTGACTGACATTTAATAAAAGTGTTGGTCTTTTTATCAACAGACTAGGACCCGATGCCGACACCTGCATGCAGTCTTACACAGATGAATGATGCACGCGACCCTGAAACATACGCGGTAATATGTTCCACTTACTTTTACGCTTCGCTTGTTTGTCGATTGACACGAGAAATGAATTCGCAACGGATGAACAGCTACGGTTGCGCTGATGGCCTTGAATACGGTCCGCTCTGCTTGACAGGCGTTGATCCAAATGGCTGGAAACGACCTTCAAGGATTGACGACTGCGCCAAACTCTGTCACGTCAATATTTGACAGGAACGACCTCCAATGATTGACAGCTGGCTGCTACGGTATTGTAGACGGATGCGCTCGTTGAGGAAACGGGCGTGGACGCTGTACGATACCGTGAATCTAACTCACGAATATCGTCCGCGTGATTGACGATATTTTAACTAGCGAAAACGGGCGTGGATGCTGCGGAGCTTGCTATGCGAGCAAGTCTATCACTATCACGCACGTACGCGAACACGTAACAGGAAATTGAATAAGGAATACTATTCGCGAACTTTCCAGTGAGAACTCTATCTCTAACTAACAACGTGTCACTTCAAACTACGAAGTTAGGAGCAAGGAAATAATAATTGGGATTTAGATTGACTCTGGTAAAACAAAGTATATTATAAACGTAAAAGAATACAAAGGTAAAGATGCTTATTATTAACGAAATCGAAATACGTACTAAGTACGAAGTATGAAACGCAATAAAAATGTTTAATTGAATAAACGAAGTAATATTTGAATTAAACGAATAAGAATACGATATTACTGAATGGTATTAGGGACTGTGTCTAAACAGTATGGATTTGGGAAGATTGTGTCTAAACAATCTGGATTTGGAAAGACTATGTCTAAATAGTCTGGACTTGGAAGATTGACGAAAACTCGACTGACCCACTCGGGTCCCCGGAGAGGACTGGGGAGAATCGAACGTTCGTCGACGAATAACGTTCGTCCGAAAAATGCTGACTTCGCAAAAGGGGACCGTGTCCTCTTTGTGCCGGTCTTCGTCGTAAACAGCGCGATGGCCGCCGCACTAGAGTCAGCAGTTTTCGTTCCCAGTGGTGCAGGACTCGAAAATTAAGTGGTAACCATTGGCGTACCTATTTATTTATTTAAATAAATTGGGACTTAGAATATTTTCGAGCGCTTGCTCTTGCAAGGCGTTTCGATGTAAATTTTATATGTCATATGATTAGTTGACATCATTTGTCGACCGATCATATGTTTGAAAATATTCTAAGTACTTTTGAAAATTACCAAAAATCGAAATTTTGGTAAAGTCTAAACAAACGCGAATTGAGAACCTAACCTACAAATTTTTAGGTTAGTTTCATGATTTTCGCTCACGAGTCCAATGATATTTCAATCTTCGAGTTTGGGCCATTTTTGGCTATTTTAGGATTTTGACAGATTTTGGATTTTAGGTTATGTTGATGGATTTCAATCAGATGTACGTGGTGTTAAGGATTCATTGTTATGAAGGATTTTTAGGAGGTTTGGAATCTTTAAAGGGGAACGCTCGCTCTTATGTATCTAATTTTACATGTAGTCTTAAAGCTAACGTCGGAGGTGCGACCGACGTCACACCTCCCCCCTTAGAGAAGAGATTTCACGCAGTGGAATCTCTGCCTCTGGGTGGCGGTAGACAGGATGCACTGAAATGTCATCCCTGTCTCGCAACACTGGGTCAAGGGAATCGCAAATTAACGTTCGTTTCGTCAAGGGAGGACGGGTTCGGAATTCTCCGACACTGGCACTATCACTATCTTTGTCCTCGATGGCCGCTGAAGTCTTGTTGTCCCTCTGCTTCATGAATATAAAGAACCGGGTCAGTGAACTCCAGATGGCGACAACGAGATGCAGGCTCCAGCCGTATAGTGAGTGTAATGCGATGCCGTTAACGATCGTACTGATGATTGTTTTGATCGTGCGGATCGCTACATACACTCCGATTATTCCAGCACTTATTGATCCGAATGTAGTGAATCCGGACCATAATTTCTGTGCTGTAGACTCCGCTATCTGCTGTAGGGAGTTTTCATCGAGCAGGTTGAACATATTGATGTTTCCTGCTGCAAACTGTCTTCCCGTCGCACCCTGTGCGATTGAATTTATGACTGCTACCTTCTCTACAGGAAACATTATATGATCCTGTAGTTTGTCCAGGTCGTCTTGTGAATAAATGCCTCCCGTTGCCAAGTTCTTCGGATCTATGTATTTCCAGGTTGACTTGGCGAGGGGGTGAAGCTCCGAAGGAGTGATGGCCTCCATCAATGACGGTGTTAGGCGATACCATGTTCCGTGCAGTCTATAATATGGGGGAGGTAGCTCATTGCATGGCTTTTCTGTCCCCGCATTTGAAATGATGTGGTCCCTTGGCTTCAGGAATTTTGATGTGTTCCGATATGTGATGGGTAGCTCATCATAACACCGTTCGGTTTTCCTCACTTGGACCGTGACTGGTATGCACTTTATTATGTGCACTACCTCTCCTGCTGGAACTGCGATAAATCCGACATCCTTCATGATGGCAGTGGCAACTTCTTCGGGTGCTGAATGTAATAATGTGAGGGCGTTCTGGAGAATCTGACGCTCTAGCTCACACTTCTGACGGATTACATCTTTGTAGAGTTGAGAAAATTGTTTCCGGAGGTGCTTCTCCACGTAAACAAATTTGCTGTTGACATACGTGAAGATGTCCAGATTGTTGACCAAGGTGTGTGTTTTCTCCTTGAATTTTCCTGAACTTCCAACTTCCAGAATGAACAGCTTGGGGTGTTCCGTTCGGATTATGACATATCCGCAAACTGAAGATCTGCCTGTCTCCGTGAGTGCAAAAGTCGTGTCCTGCGATGCTACGGTATACAGGGTTGGAGAAGGATTCACCTTGGAGGATAGTTTAGTGGCTATCCCTTCGTACAAGACATCATAATTATTGAATTTGCACGAGTCCGTCGGCGTGGTTTCCCAGAACGTATGGCCATCTTGTGCGTCTAAGCAGCTTCCTTTTTGAAGGGGGCAGGTTTGCCCAGTTTGTAGATGAATCTGTCCGGTTGACAATCTGATTGGAGCGATGTAGTCGCGGATCGTGATTCGGACTAAAGCTTGTACCACGACATCGGTCCAAGTCCCAAACGGATCACTATACGTGGTTCCAGCGCAGCTACCATCGTTCTGAATAACTCCTGCTAACGTGAGGCCGTGAGAGGAGGTCGAGTTCGGCTGAATACCTGTGATCTGAGCGGCTGGGGTGATGAATATTGTCCCCGTCGTGTGTAGGCTCGAACAGGTTTCGCTGGAGATCGGTAATATATAGTCTTGTCGACCATTGGATACTACCGAATTATGTGAGTGCATGCCACAATAGTATATGGTTCTGTCTATTCCGATATGGCATTGCAAGACACGAGCTTGCGAGAATTCAGCTAGCTGCAGGAGCTGAATTCTTTCTAAATTTTCAGCTGGTGCGATGTCTTCTGGCTCGCAGTTAAGAGTGTCAATAGTTGAATACGTGGTAATATTCAAGGTTGAACCTCCACAGTCATATCCAATGAGTGTTGAGGCTTGCGTGGCAATAGAGAGCAAGATGGCTGCTTGTATCGGCTGCATGGTTGCTGTTATAGCGTTGTCGAGAGACTGATGATCTTCAGGGGTGACGGTTTCTCCTTGAAGATCTCGTTGCGTCGCAGGGATATCGTCTTCCTGCTGTGGAGTGGGGTGATGCTGACCAGAGGTTTTAAATTTCGCTCTTGGGTCGCTGCGATAGTTTATCGTTGGCGTAACGATATTGGAGACTCTGTTAACGCTAGGAAGATTGAATTCGTTTCGCAAGATACATAACGAAAGCTTATAATCAGACTTAGTTGTCTCGGGCGAGTATAATGTATCGGCTTTATTTCTTTTTCTTGCTGACGCGAATCTCGCGGAATTGTATTTGCCAGACGCATGGACTTTGTTTTCGGTCGCACGGATACCTGATCGTTGAAGCTGCAAGAGGTCTTGTTCCGGCGAGGATTTGAAGATAGGAGTTTGTGGCAAAACATAAACTCCTTTTGAATTAACTTTAGGAATAGAAATGTTTTCTAAATTGTTCTCATATGAACATTCTAAAAGTTCATCTGAGGCGAAGGCGCTGATGTTTCTTTCCACACAGGACTTTGAATATAAATCGTCGGGATGGTTACCGGAATTCTTTAAAGTATCGGGATGGCTACCGGAATCGTCGGGATGGTTACCGGAATTATTTAAAGAATCGGGATGGCTACCGGAATCGTCGGGATGGTTACCGGAATTATTTAAAGAATCGGGATGGCTACCGGAATCGTCGGAATGGTTACCGGAATTATCTAAAGAATCGGGATGGCTACCGGAATCGTCGGAATGGTTACCGGAATTAATAGAAGACGCGAGTTGATCGTTAACGATCGTCTCGTGCGCGCGGCACGCACGAGCATTGAATACGTCCGAATTGACTTCGGCTTGAATATTCGAAAAGGGAACCTCGATCTCTTCCACCTCCAACGTAGGCAGGGAGAAGGACGCCACTTCGGACGATGCGTTAAAGCATCGCAGGTATGCCTTTCCGTTACGGTTGGTGACTAAACAATCACCTAAGAACACATCGGGTTTTACATCTATTTTTCGCACATACCCTTCGCTTGGGCCCTTTACGTTGACGGCTATGCAGGCGGCGGTACGGCTTTCGATGGAATATTCCCGAGGATTCGAAAAGGGAATACGTAGGGTTTTATACTCTACGCATTCCTTCGCAAATGATATCTCTGCTCCCTCTCTGAAGAAGGGGGAGCCTAAGATACCATCTATATTAATTGGAAAACTGTCAGGCAGAACGTGTAGCGTGACTTTAATGGAATCTGCTAGCTCCGCATTGATATAACCGAGGGTCGCAATTTCTCCTTCTGTCACGCCATGGACGTGTATGACGCTGTCAGTTTTTAGATGAACGTCAGATTTGATACCAGACGCTCGGATTAAGTTGACCTCGGACCCGGTGTCCAAGAGGAACTCACACTCTTTTGAGAAGAGTGACGATCTTGCTTTTATTCGAGGGATAGGGGAGTCCGGCGCGAGATTTATTGCCGAGACTAATTTCGCGGATGGTCGTTCATTCTGCTGACCGTCCGGGTTATCTCTCCTATCTACTCGAATTTCATCTACTGCTGGTCGTCGCTGATGACGGCCAGCTGTGTTGCCTTTTGGCGATTCTCTTGGGATGCCTCCCGTCCTTTGGTCGCGTTTGTCGGGAGGCTTGATTCGTTTCCCGACTCATTTCTACTGTAATATTCGCGGCGGCGACATTCGTGTATGTCATGTCCCGTGCGCTTACAATATTTACAATACTTCTGATTCTCCGTAGGAAAGCGATCGCGACCTGGGGACTGGGAAGCGCGATCTTCGCGTTTATACGTTTCGCGCTGATTTGATTGCGACGGTTCGTGACGTCGCGGGGGAGGAGAGCGATACGCGTCTCTGTTATCGGGTTTCCTGTCTCGCCAGGATTCACGAGGTGAAAAGGAAGGTCGTTGATCTTTCCTTTCCGAAGATCTGTTGCGCTGCTCAGGCGCATTCCTATCATAATAAGAGTTGCTTGATCGCTCTGGTGTGCGATTACGAGAGTCGGAGAATGCAACGCGGCGTCCGTCGTCACGATAACGAACACGGTCAAGCTCGTACTGTTTGTACGCGGTTACTGCTTCGTCGAATATTTTCTGTAATTCGAGTGACGCGCAGAGCCTGACCTCGGCTCGAAGCGCTGGGATAAGACCACGCATGAAACAATCAATTGTGAATTTATCAATCTCGTCTAGATTGGGGACCCCGCGGCCTGAATCTATGATCGCCGTTCTAAGGTCCTTTACTCGCGTAATATAATTCAACACGTGCTCGGACTGTCCCTGGTGTATCGAAGCTAATTCTCCGCGATACTGATCGATGAATTTATATGGGCCTAGTACATCTTTCAGGCGGTTGCACAATTCAGAGATTGTGTTAATATTTACGTCTTCAATCGCGGCGTATGCCTGTCCTCTAAGCTTATTGCATACTAATCTAGTGAGGGTACGCTCAGCTGTGGCTGGAACAGCTTCCAAGGCTCGCTTGCACGCGCGAACGAATTGTAGCACGGTTATGGAGGTGCCGTCAAAGGTAGGCACAAGTTCAACCGCTTGTTTAACGGTGAAATTCGAAGAATCGTGCATTATGGGTTCGCGGGGCGCAACGACTGGGCTAGCTGGAATTGATTGAGAATCTCTGGCCGATCGGATTTCTGCTATCTCGCGGCGTATATCCTCGTACGTTTCTCTTTGCTCACGCGTTTCTGTTTCGTATTGCAATTTGAGTTGAGTCAACGCGGCGGTTTGATTAATGAGAGCTGCTTCTCTACGAGCTAAATCTTTCTGGAATTCAATTAATTCCTCTTCCGTAGGAGGAACCTTCTTTCTAGCCTCGCTACGCGTTTCCATGATTGCGTCGCTTGAAAATTTCTAAGTATGAAATTCGCGAAAAATAATCCGACTATATAACGTGGGCGAAGGGGCGTTTTCTAAACCGCCCGTCGCACTTTAACGTTCACTAAAACTCTCGATGAATTTGTACTGAGTACGAACATCGCGAAAAATAATTTGAGTATGTAACGTGGGCGAAAGGGCATTTCCTTCACTGCCCGTCGCACTTTTAACTGACACTATGCTTTCACGGACTCTAAGTCTACTGCGTTAAATTGTCAAACAATGATGGAACGCGCAGGGGTTCGCGTGCTAACACTGATTCTATTTTTATTCCTCGATGCCGTGCTTCTAACATCGGTGACCAACGACTGTCCTACCGACTGCGCCAAATTTGTCACGTCCTGGCGGGGCTATAAGAGCAAGAGAAGAGAATACCGCGGCCCGGCTACTCTACTCTTCCACTGACTGACATTTAATAAAAGTGTTGGTCTTTTTATCAACAGACTAGGACCCGATGCCGACACCTGCATGCAGTCTTACACAGATGAATGATGCACGCGACCCTGAAACATACGCGGTAATATGTTCCACTTACTTTTACGCTTCGCTTGTTTGTCGATTGACACGAGAAATGAATTCGCAACGGATGAACAGCTACGGTTGCGCTGATGGCCTTGAATACGGTCCGCTCTGCTTGACAGGCGTTGATCCAAATGGCTGGAAACGACCTTCAAGGATTGACGACTGCGCCAAACTCTGTCACGTCAATATTTGACAGGAACGACCTCCAATGATTGACAGCTGGCTGCTACGGTATTGTAGACGGATGCGCTCGTTGAGGAAACGGGCGTGGACGCTGTACGATACCGTGAATCTAACTCACGAATATCGTCCGCGTGATTGACGATATTTTAACTAGCGAAAACGGGCGTGGATGCTGCGGAGCTTGCTATGCGAGCAAGTCTATCACTATCACGCACGTACGCGAACACGTAACAGGAAATTGAATAAGGAATACTATTCGCGAACTTTCCAGTGAGAACTCTATCTCTAACTAACAACGTGTCACTTCAAACTACGAAGTTAGGAGCAAGGAAATAATAATTGGGATTTAGATTGACTCTGGTAAAACAAAGTATATTATAAACGTAAAAGAATACAAAGGTAAAGATGCTTATTATTAACGAAATCGAAATACGTACTAAGTACGAAGTATGAAACGCAATAAAAATGTTTAATTGAATAAACGAAGTAATATTTGAATTAAACGAATAAGAATACGATATTACTGAATGGTATTAGGGACTGTGTCTAAACAGTATGGATTTGGGAAGATTGTGTCTAAACAATCTGGATTTGGAAAGACTATGTCTAAATAGTCTGGACTTGGAAGATTGACGAAAACTCGACTGACCCACTCGGGTCCCCGGAGAGGACTGGGGAGAATCGAACGTTCGTCGACGAATAACGTTCGTCCGAAAAATGCTGACTTCGCAAAAGGGGACCGTGTCCTCTTTGTGCCGGTCTTCGTCGTAAACAGCGCGATGGCCGCCGCACTAGAGTCAGCAGTTTTCGTTCCCAGTGGTGCAGGACTCGAAAATTAAGTGGTAACCATTGGCGTACCTATTTATTTATTTAAATAAATTGGGACTTAGAATATTTTCGAGCGCTTGCTCTTGCAAGGCGTTTCGATGTAAATTTTATATGTCATATGATTAGTTGACATCATTTGTCGACCGATCATATGTTTGAAAATATTCTAAGTACTTTTGAAAATTACCAAAAATCGAAATTTTGGTAAAGTCTAAACAAACGCGAATTGAGAACCTAACCTACAAATTTTTAGGTTAGTTTCATGATTTTCGCTCACGAGTCCAATGATATTTCAATCTTCGAGTTTGGGCCATTTTTGGCTATTTTAGGATTTTGACAGATTTTGGATTTTAGGTTATGTTGATGGATTTCAATCAGATGTACGTGGTGTTAAGGATTCATTGTTATGAAGGATTTTTAGGAGGTTTGGAATCTTTAAAGGGGAACGCTCGCTCTTATGTATCTAATTTTACATGTAGTCTTAAAGCTAACGTCGGAGGTGCGACCGACGTCACAATCTCGTCACCAGCTCTGATGACGATGACAGCAGGAGCACCATAATCTTGCCGCACGTTCGCTGTAGGATCATCAAGGACGAGTACCTACCGTCCAACAGACGCATTGTCGTGCGTACCCCAGCGAGACAGCTGCCAAACCTTCCTCATCTCGATGAGATCTGTCTGGACGACCCGTTATACCAGACCCATGCTGACCGACGAGCTCAGCTCCTTCAACAGTACTACTAAGATACAACAACTAACCGGTGAGAATTCGTATCTTTTGTAATTCCTTTTGTTCCATGTCAACTCACCGTGTTCGTTGCGTCAGCGTAGAAGTATCGCCATCCGCGTTGACTGCTAGCGGGTGTCGGTCTCAAATGACTATCGGTGTCCTAGCGCATATGACTGCCCGTCTGGCTGTCTTGGCGTAAAAGACCGTTTCCTCTTCAATTCCACGTGCCGCCTCCTGGGGTCATCTTCTTTGCCTAGGACGTGGGGCGTGACGTAACAAAATTTGGCGCAGTCGGTAGGACACGAAAACGGTCGCCGGTAGTTGAACCATTAACAAATTGTTTTCGTACGTCTGACATTTGTTCTCTATATCGTGTGTCGAGTAAGAATTCACACTAATATCGCAAAATGTCTCGCCCAATCACACGATCCCAAACGGATCCCCGAGCGGATCCTAATCAAGACCTTCCTCCGCCAACCGAGGAAGAGCTACTTCTTTACGCGCAAGATCTCGCCCGTAAAGAGGAATATTTAAAAGAGCAAACCGAATTCATTGCTAAATTGCGTCTTAAATATGAAGAAGACGCACAGAATCAAAATAACATGCTCGATGAAATACGCAAAGAGCTCCACAATATTCAAACCTTGAACCAAAACTTACGTCACCAAGCGCCTACACCAGGCCCCAGTAACGTTGTCACGTCCGTCACTGTGTTTTTGTTACAGGTACCAGGAGAGAGAAAAGAGAACAGTGACAGACGGACGGTTGAGATATTATGATTAAAATGAGGAGTGGTCTTTCGTGCCGAGACAGCCGCGGGCTGTCATATGCACTAGGACAACCGATATTGCTATAGATGCAGTCAAGAAAAGAACGTCCGACGCGGTTACAAGGAGTGTCCCGACAAGAATCGCGCGCGAGAGGATGCAACGAGAACGGTGAGTTTACAGGATTCAACAATTATACAAGATATTATACGACTCACCGCAATGTTGTATTAACGCCTAATAATATTGTTGCAGCAGAACTGGCGGTACTGACAGTAGGTGTCGTACATCGGATCTTCTATGCAGATGTCCTCGAGGTGGGGAAGATCTGGCAGAGTTGCTGCTGCTCGGTTCGGGACGACGTTAGTGGCCTTGGATGCTGGCCGCAAGACGACACGTTGATGAGCTGGCAGAGGAACGTCACGGATGATTCGGCAACGGACCCTGGGAACGATGATCGTGTCTCGGCTGTCGTCGTCGTCGGCTATGTCGATCACCTCTGGACAATCGACCGGATGTAGAACTGGCGTCGGAGCTCGCGAGAGGTCCGCGTGGTTGACCTCTTTAGGAGGGTTGCAAGGGCAACCGTATACAGAAACGTAATCGGACGCGTCACACGGAATGTGCTCGGTGGTTCCCAGAAGTTCTGTCCACTCGGTAGTGGCAATGATTTGATCGAGCACCGCTTTATTTCTCAACGCGCGTCTCAATTTAGCAAGTTGATACTTGCGTCCCGCTCGACGTGGGCGTCGCATGGGTAAGGAATAGTAATGATGGAATAATAATAATATAATGAACTTCCACTTGTTATTAACCTTTTAGGTAGTTAACTCGCTTCACGTCTATAATGGCGGCTCAGCGTTTCCACTGCGCACTTTAGACCAAGTCCGGATATGTCACGAGTTTAATATATTCGATGCAAGAACTGAATTGGAAGATGGTGTTGAAGTAACACAAGAATAACAAGATCGAAGCACTGGTATAACAACGATATATTAAATAAGAACTGGTAAGTACACTGGTGTTGTTACGTCGTCCGATGTACGACGTTGGCCTTGTACACACACTATGTATACAAGGTCTGATCTACATAAGATCCATACACCGTCCCCTAGACATAAGAACATAATATTAAGATTTCATTATTCTATTGTTCTAATCCTTATCTCCGTCTCTACCCATCACCATAACTTCTCCTTGATCAACACCTTACCTCAGTTTCAACCCATCACCACGACACATAATGCAATAAAGTATTGCATCACTCTGGAAGCATCTAGAAGCTTCTAGAAACGTCGAGAAGTCCAAAGACTGCTGCATCAGCAGTCCCACGCTCGTAGAGGGCAATAGGACAGCCACGAGACTGCACCGTCAGCAGAAATGCACGTGCAGTCCCCGGGAGCGAAGACGCTGCTGCGTCAGCGGTTCTCCCACTCCGACGACCGAAGAACAAAGAGACTGCAGCGTCAGCTATCCCCACTCCGAACGAAGGAGGCAAGGCAGAGCGGACGCTTGCATCAGTCCGCCTCCATCTCGCGACTCGAGCAGTCCGCCTTCAGCCAGCGACTCGCACAGACGTGCCTACCTGGCCTCAGCCGCCAGTCCGGCTTCAAGAGCAGACGTGTTCAGTCTAGCTCCGCGAAAGTGAAGTGTGTCGATCCTTCACTCCTAATTCCAATTCCAATTCCAATTCTAACTCAACTCAACTCAACTCATACATTATTCCTACAACATATTACTATATCCATTATTCATTAATCCAATTACTACTCCTATTATAATATTACTTACATATTGTATACCAGTGTACTTACCAGTTCTTATTTAATATATCGTTGTTATACCAGTGCTTCGATCTTGTTATTCTTGTGTTAGTTCAACACCATCTTCCAATTCAGTTCTTGCATCGAGTATATTAAACTCGTGACATATCCGGACTTGGTCTAAAGTGCGCAGTGGAAACGCTGAGCCGCCAATAAGGAATTTGAAGCGAGTCATAGAGAAGTTCTCGTGCCACGTCTAGAATTGGTCTAAAGTGCGCAGTGGAAACGCTGAGCCGCCACTATAGACGTGAAGCGAGTTAACTACCAAAAGGGTTAATAACAAGTGGAAGTTCATTTTCATTATATTATTAATATTCCATCATTACTATTCCTTACCCATGCGACGCCCACGTCGAGCGGGACGCAAGTATCAACTTGCTAAATTGAGACGCGCGTTGAGAAATAAAGCGGTGCTCGATCAAATCATTGCCACTACCGAGTGGACAGAACTTCTGGGAACCACCGAGCACATTCCGTGTGACGCGTCCGATTACGTTTCTGTATACGGTTGCCCTTGCAACCCTCCTAAAGAGGTCAACCACGCGGACCTCTCGCGAGCTCCGACGCCAGTTCTACATCCGGTCGATTGTCCAGAGGTGATCGACATAGCCGACGACGACGACAGCCGAGACACGATCATCGTTCCCAGGGTCCGTTGCCGAATCATCCGTGACGTTCCTCTGCCAGCTCATCAACGTGTCGTCTTGCGGCCAGCATCCAAGGCCACTAACGTCGTCCCGAACCGAGCAGCAGCAACTCTGCCAGATCTTCCCCACCTCGAGGACATCTGTATAGAAGATCCGATGTACGACACCTACTGTCAGTACCGCCAGTTCCTGCTGCAACAATATTATTAGGCGTTAATACAACATTGCGGTGAGTCGTATAATATCTTGTATAATTGTTGAATCCTGTAAACTCACCGTTCTCGTTGCATCCTCTCGCGCGCGATTCTTGTCGGGACACTCCTTGTAACCGCGTCGGACGTTCTTTTCTTGACTGCATCCATAGCAATATCGGTTGTCCTAGTGCATATGACAGCCCGCGGCTGTCTCGGCACGAAAGACCACTCCTCATTTTAATCATAATATCTCAACCGTCCGTCTGTCACTGTTTTCTTTTCTCTCTCCTGGTACCTGTAACAAAAACACAGTGACGGACGTGACAAATTTGGCGCAGTCGGTAGGACATCGAAGTGGTCGCCGATATTTGCATTAATAAGCCCCGACGCGTGTCAGTACGAAATTCACATTTTAAATCTCATTTATATCCTCCAAAATGTCTCGCCCAATCACGCGATCTCAAAGGGATCTCCAAGCAGATCCTAACGCAGACCTTCCCCCAATGACCGAGGAAGAGCTACTCCTTTATGCGCAAGACCTCGCCCGTAGAGAGCAATATCTCAAAGAGGAAACAGATTTCATTGCCAAATTGCGTCTCAAATACGAAGAAGACGCACAAAACCAAAAGAATATGCTCGACGAAATACGAAAAGAGCTTCGCAACATCCAAATCACGAGTCAAACCCTACGTCAACAATCGCCTACACCAGGCCCTAGTAACGTCTCTAATATGCGGGAACCTTCACCGCCAGAGCCACGCGAAATCCCACAGTATGAACCTACTGGTAATTTCGCTCTAAAACAAGCTGCCGAGCTTGTCCCTAGATTCGACGGAACTTCGTCTTCCGTCCTACAATTCATACGTGCATGCAAACGCGCGCGTGACACCGTACCGGCCACTGCAGAGCGTGCCCTCACAAAATTGCTCTGCAATAAACTCCACGATCGTGCTTATGCCGCTATAGAAGGCGAGCACATATCCACAATTTCTGCACTATGCGAAAAGTTACGTACAGTGCTGGGCCCATACAAATTCGTGGACCAGTACCGTGGCGATCTCGCGAGTGTACTCCAAGCTCCAAACGAGCACATCTTAGACTTCATCAATCGCGTTAAAGACCTTCGAACCGCGATTCAAGATGCCACAGATATTGGCCTTGATTACGAAGAACTAGATCGCTTCGTGGTAGATTGTTTTCTACGAGGTCTCCTTCCCCAGCTGCGTGCCGAAGTGCTTTATTGCCCTTCGCGAAATCCTGCCACTGTTTTCGAAGCAGCCATCTCTGCTTACAGGCAGTATGAGTCAGACCAGACTCGTCGACGAGAACTGATCCGCGAAGAAAAACGAGTCAGCTTCTCTGATAACCGGCCGTATCGCCAGCGTTCCACGTACGAGTCCGCTCGTGACATTCCAGAGCGAACTCAGGAACGCCGCGATAACAGACCGGACTCGTCTCAGCAGTCCTCAAGAAACTCAAACCGGGACTCTTATCGCTCCCCGACGCCGCAACGGCGATGGGAAAACAATCCTCGCGACCAAAACACGTACCGCGATGGTCGCACAGATCGCCCCTCAAGCCCTAACAAATTTTGCAACTACTGCAAAGTCCCCGGGCACGATATTCACGAGTGCCGTAAGCGCGCTTTTAATAATAATAGGAGGTCGGGAAACGAGTCCGGCCTCCCGACCGAAGCCAACCCCAGGCGGGAGGCCGCATCTTCAACCCAAACTACAGCCCGCACCCAAACAGCTATCCGGACGAACGACCAGTCCGACGATTCGTCTCAGCAGTAAATCTTGCTGCAGACTCACCAATTCCGCGCGTAAAAATCTCCGCCCCTCAATTACAGAAGAAGTGTGAATTTTTGTTGGACACGGGTTCGGAGATCAATTTAATTCGTGCGTCAAGTCTAGAACCAAATCTACCTATAGATCATACGAACACTATAGAAGTCCAAGGAATAACCGAGGGATCCATTCCAACTCTCGGTCAAATTAAAATACACTTACAGGGTCAAAACCCTATTGAATTTCATGTCTTGGAAGAAAACTTCCCAATTAACATCGACGGAATCCTCGGTTCTCCCTTCTTCAGAACAGGAGCCGAGATCTCCTTTGCGAATGAATACATTACGATAGGAAACATTCGGGTTCCCTTCTCGAACCCTTGCGCGCCCACGGCTGAGCCTCGCGATAAATTGGCAGCAGAGGTTATTTCAATGCCTTCGTCTATGACCAACGATCTCGTTAAAACTCCAGCCGCCAAGCGTGAGGAACATTCGGCAGGGAACGTTCGAGTGTCTTCCTCAAATCCTCGTGCACCCGCGGTCAGACCTTGCAGAGCTCCGGTGACGGAGGTTATTTCAATGCCTCCTCGGGATTCGATCGAGTACTCCCTAGAGAAAAACGCCGTGAAAAGCCGGCCGGAATCGAAGGAGACTCGAGAGATATCGGAGTACACTGCGAGAAGTCGGATCGTGGAGCGTGAGGATCGAGTCCGAACAAAGACTCCTCCGAAATCCGAAGAATTCGTCCTCGAACCTCGTACCGTTGCGTGCATAGCGGTCGACGTCGAAGGACCTAAACAGGGATATATCCGCCGTGTTAACGTAGCGCCGGATGTATTCCTGGGTGACTGCGTTGTCACCAATCGTAAAGGCAAAGCGAGCCTCCGGTGTTTTAACACCTCGTCGGAAAGAGTTTCATTTCGATTGCCCCCATTGGAGATGGAAGAAATCGAGTCGTACTCTTCCGACCTTTCTAATTCCGGGTATCATCCCGACGTATTCGGTAACCATCCCGACCTTTCTACTTCCGGGTATCATCCCGACGTATTCGGTAACCATCCCGACCTTTCTAATTCCGGGAACCATCCCGACGCATTCGGTAACCATCCCGACCTTTCTACTTCCGGGTATCGTCCCGACGCATTCGGTAACCATCCCGACCTTTCTAACTCCGGGAACCAGCCCGATTCTTATTCTAACTCCGGTAACCAGCCCGATCATTATACTAACTCCGGTAACCAGCCCGATCATTATACTGTCACGTCCTGGCGGGGCTATAAGAGCAAGAGAAGAGAATACCGCGGCCCGGCTACTCTACTCTTCCACTGACTGACATTTAATAAAAGTGTTGGTCTTTTTATCAACAGACTAGGACCCGATGCCGACACCTGCATGCAGTCTTACACAGATGAATGATGCACGCGACCCTGAAACATACGCGGTAATATGTTCCACTTACTTTTACGCTTCGCTTGTTTGTCGATTGACACGAGAAATGAATTCGCAACGGATGAACAGCTACGGTTGCGCTGATGGCCTTGAATACGGTCCGCTCTGCTTGACAGGCGTTGATCCAAATGGCTGGAAACGACCTTCAAGGATTGACGACTGCGCCAAACTCTGTCACGTCAATATTTGACAGGAACGACCTCCAATGATTGACAGCTGGCTGCTACGGTATTGTAGACGGATGCGCTCGTTGAGGAAACGGGCGTGGACGCTGTACGATACCGTGAATCTAACTCACGAATATCGTCCGCGTGATTGACGATATTTTAACTAGCGAAAACGGGCGTGGATGCTGCGGAGCTTGCTATGCGAGCAAGTCTATCACTATCACGCACGTACGCGAACACGTAACAGGAAATTGAATAAGGAATACTATTCGCGAACTTTCCAGTGAGAACTCTATCTCTAACTAACAACGTGTCACTTCAAACTACGAAGTTAGGAGCAAGGAAATAATAATTGGGATTTAGATTGACTCTGGTAAAACAAAGTATATTATAAACGTAAAAGAATACAAAGGTAAAGATGCTTATTATTAACGAAATCGAAATACGTACTAAGTACGAAGTATGAAACGCAATAAAAATGTTTAATTGAATAAACGAAGTAATATTTGAATTAAACGAATAAGAATACGATATTACTGAATGGTATTAGGGACTGTGTCTAAACAGTATGGATTTGGGAAGATTGTGTCTAAACAATCTGGATTTGGAAAGACTATGTCTAAATAGTCTGGACTTGGAAGATTGACGAAAACTCGACTGACCCACTCGGGTCCCCGGAGAGGACTGGGGAGAATCGAACGTTCGTCGACGAACAACGTTCGTCCGAAAAATGCTGACTTCGCAAAAGGGGACCGTGTCCTCTTTGTGCCGGTCTTCGTCGTAAACAGCGCGATGGCCGCCGCACTAGAGTCAGCAGTTTTCGTTCCCAGTGGTGCAGGACTCGAAAATTAAGTGGTAACCATTGGCGTACCTATTTATTTATTTAAATAAATTGGGACTTAGAATATTTTCGAACGCTTGCTCTTGCAAGGCGTTTCGATTTAAATTTTGTATGTCATATGATTAGTTGACATCATTTGTCGACCGATCATATGTTTGAAAATATTCTAAGTACTTTTGAAAATTACCAAAAATCGAAATTTTGGTAAAGTCTAAACAAACGCGAATTGAGAACCTAACCTACAAATTTTTAGGTTAGTTTCATGATTTTCGCTCACGAGTCCAATGATATTTCAATCTTCGAGTTTGGGCCATTTTTGGCTATTTTAGGATTTTGACAGATTTTGGATTTTAGGTTATGTTGATGGATTTCAATCAGATGTACGTGGTGTTAAGGATTCATTGTTATGAAGGATTTTTAGGAGGTTTGGAATCTTTAAAGGGGAACGCTCGCTCTTATGTATCTAATTTTACATGTAGTCTTAAAGCTAACGTCGGAGGTGCGACCGACGTCACACCTCCCCCCTTAGAGAAGAGATTTCACGCAGTGGAATCTCTGCCTCTGGGTGGCGGTAGACAGGATGCACTGAAATGTCATCCCTGTCTCGCAACACTGGGTCAAGGGAATCGCAAATTAACGTTCGTTTCGTCAAGGGAGGACGGGTTCGGAATTCTCCGACACTGGCACTATCACTATCTTTGTCCTCGATGGCCGCTGAAGTCTTGTTGTCCCTCTGCTTCATGAATATAAAGAACCGGGTCAGTGAACTCCAGATGGCGACAACGAGATGCAGGCTCCAGCCGTATAGTGAGTGTAATGCGATGCCGTTAACGATCGTACTGATGATTGTTTTGATCGTGCGGATCGCTACATACACTCCGATTATTCCAGCACTTATTGATCCGAATGTAGTGAATCCGGACCATAATTTCTGTGCTGTAGACTCCGCTATCTGCTGTAGGGAGTTTTCATCGAGCAGGTTGAACATATTGATGTTTCCTGCTGCAAACTGTCTTCCCGTCGCACCCTGTGCGATTGAATTTATGACTGCTACCTTCTCTACAGGAAACATTATATGATCCTGTAGTTTGTCCAGGTCGTCTTGTGAATAAATGCCTCCCGTTGCCAAGTTCTTCGGATCTATGTATTTCCAGGTTGACTTGGCGAGGGGGTGAAGCTCCGAAGGAGTGATGGCCTCCATCAATGACGGTGTTAGGCGATACCATGTTCCGTGCAGTCTATAATATGGGGGAAGTAGCTCATTGCATGGCTTTTCTGTCCCCGCATTTGAAATGATGTGGTCCCTTGGCTTCAGGAATTTTGATGTGTTCCGATATGTGATGGGTAGCTCATCATAACACCGTTCGGTTTTCCTCACTTGGACCGTGACTGGTATGCACTTTATTATGTGCACTACCTCTCCTGCTGGAACTGCGATAAATCCGACATCCTTCATGATGGCAGTGGCAACTTCTTCGGGTGCTGAATGTAATAATGTGAGGGCGTTCTGGAGAATCTGACGCTCTAGCTCACACTTCTGACGGATTACATCTTTGTAGAGTTGAGAAAATTGTTTCCGGAGGTGCTTCTCCACGTAAACAAATTTGCTGTTGACATACGTGAAGATGTCCAGATTGTTGACCAAGGTGTGTGTTTTCTCCTTGAATTTTCCTGAACTTCCAACTTCCAGAATGAACAGCTTGGGGTGTTCCGTTCGGATTATGACATATCCGCAAACTGAAGATCTGCCTGTCTCCGTGAGTGCAAAAGTCGTGTCCTGCGATGCTACGGTATACAGGGTTGGAGAAGGATTCACCTTGGAGGATAGTTTAGTGGCTATCCCTTCGTACAAGACATCATAATTATTGAATTTGCACGAGTCCGTCGGCGTGGTTTCCCAGAACGTATGGCCATCTTGTGCGTCTAAGCAGCTTCCTTTTTGAAGGGGGCAGGTTTGCCCAGTTTGTAGATGAATCTGTCCGGTTGACAATCTGATTGGAGCGATGTAGTCGCGGATCGTGATTCGGACTAAAGCTTGTACCACGACATCGGTCCAAGTCCCAAACGGATCACTATACGTGGTTCCAGCGCAGCTACCATCGTTCTGAATAACTCCTGCTAACGTGAGGCCGTGAGAGGAGGTCGAGTTCGGCTGAATACCTGTGATCTGAGCGGCTGGGGTGATGAATATTGTCCCCGTCGTGTGTAGGCTCGAACAGGTTTCGCTGGAGATCGGTAATATATAGTCTTGTCGACCATTGGATACTACCGAATTATGTGAGTGCATGCCACAATAGTATATGGTTCTGTCTATTCCGATATGGCATTGCAAGACACGAGCTTGCGAGAATTCAGCTAGCTGCAGGAGCTGAATTCTTTCTAAATTTTCAGCTGGTGCGATGTCTTCTGGCTCGCAGTTAAGAGTGTCAATAGTTGAATACGTGGTAATATTCAAGGTTGAACCTCCACAGTCATATCCAATGAGTGTTGAGGCTTGCGTGGCAATAGAGAGCAAGATGGCTGCTTGTATCGGCTGCATGGTTGCTGTTATAGCGTTGTCGAGAGACTGATGATCTTCAGGGGTGACGGTTTCTCCTTGAAGATCTCGTTGCGTCGCAGGGATATCGTCTTCCTGCTGTGGAGTGGGGTGATGCTGACCAGAGGTTTTAAATTTCGCTCTTGGGTCGCTGCGATAGTTTATCGTTGGCGTAACGATATTGGAGACTCTGTTAACGCTAGGAAGATTGAATTCGTTTCGCAAGATACATAACGAAAGCTTATAATCAGACTTAGTTGTCTCGGGCGAGTATAATGTATCGGCTTTATTTCTTTTTCTTGCTGACGCGAATCTCGCGGAATTGTATTTGCCAGACGCATGGACTTTGTTTTCGGTCGCACGGATACCTGATCGTTGAAGCTGCAAGAGGTCTTGTTCCGGCGAGGATTTGAAGATAGGAGTTTGTGGCAAAACATAAACTCCTTTTGAATTAACTTTAGGAATAGAAATGTTTTCTAAATTGTTCTCATATGAACATTCTAAAAGTTCATCTGAGGCGAAGGCGCTGATGTTTCTTTCCACACAGGACTTTGAATATAAATCGTCGGGATGGTTACCGGAATTCTTTAAAGTATCGGGATGGCTACCGGAATCGTCGGGATGGTTACCGGAATTATTTAAAGAATCGGGATGGCTACCGGAATCGTCGGGATGGTTACCGGAATTATTTAAAGAATCGGGATGGCTACCGGAATCGTCGGAATGGTTACCGGAATTATCTAAAGAATCGGGATGGCTACCGGAATCGTCGGAATGGTTACCGGAATTAATAGAAGACGCGAGTTGATCGTTAACGATCGTCTCGTGCGCGCGGCACGCACGAGCATTGAATACGTCCGAATTGACTTCGGCTTGAATATTCGAAAAGGGAACCTCGATCTCTTCCACCTCCAACGTAGGCAGGGAGAAGGACGCCACTTCGGACGATGCGTTAAAGCATCGCAGGTATGCCTTTCCGTTACGGTTGGTGACTAAACAATCACCTAAGAACACATCGGGTTTTACATCTATTTTTCGCACATACCCTTCGCTTGGGCCCTTTACGTTGACGGCTATGCAGGCGGCGGTACGGCTTTCGATGGAATATTCCCGAGGATTCGAAAAGGGAATACGTAGGGTTTTATACTCTACGCATTCCTTCGCAAATGATATCTCTGCTCCCTCTCTGAAGAAGGGGGAGCCTAAGATACCATCTATATTAATTGGAAAACTGTCAGGCAGAACGTGTAGCGTGACTTTAATGGAATCTGCTAGCTCCGCATTGATATAACCGAGGGTCGCAATTTCTCCTTCTGTCACGCCATGGACGTGTATGACGCTGTCAGTTTTTAGATGAACGTCAGATTTGATACCAGACGCTCGGATTAAGTTGACCTCGGACCCGGTGTCCAAGAGGAACTCACACTCTTTTGAGAAGAGTGACGATCTTGCTTTTATTCGAGGGATAGGGGAGTCCGGCGCGAGATTTATTGCCGAGACTAATTTCGCGGATGGTCGTTCATTCTGCTGACCGTCCGGGTTATCTCTCCTATCTACTCGAATTTCATCTACTGCTGGTCGTCGCTGATGACGGCCAGCTGTGTTGCCTTTTGGCGATTCTCTTGGGATGCCTCCCGTCCTTTGGTCGCGTTTGTCGGGAGGCTTGATTCGTTTCCCGACTCATTTCTACTGTAATATTCGCGGCGGCGACATTCGTGTATGTCATGTCCCGTGCGCTTACAATATTTACAATACTTCTGATTCTCCGTAGGAAAGCGATCGCGACCTGGGGACTGGGAAGCGCGATCTTCGCGTTTATACGTTTCGCGCTGATTTGATTGCGACGGTTCGTGACGTCGCGGGGGAGGAGAGCGATACGCGTCTCTGTTATCGGGTTTCCTGTCTCGCCAGGATTCACGAGGTGAAAAGGAAGGTCGTTGATCTTTCCTTTCCGAAGATCTGTTGCGCTGCTCAGGCGCATTCCTATCATAATAAGAGTTGCTTGATCGCTCTGGTGTGCGATTACGAGAGTCGGAGAATGCAACGCGGCGTCCGTCGTCACGATAACGAACACGGTCAAGCTCGTACTGTTTGTACGCGGTTACTGCTTCGTCGAATATTTTCTGTAATTCGAGTGACGCGCAGAGCCTGACCTCGGCTCGAAGCGCTGGGATAAGACCACGCATGAAACAATCAATTGTGAATTTATCAATCTCGTCTAGATTGGGGACCCCGCGGCCTGAATCTATGATCGCCGTTCTAAGGTCCTTTACTCGCGTAATATAATTCAACACGTGCTCGGACTGTCCCTGGTGTATCGAAGCTAATTCTCCGCGATACTGATCGATGAATTTATATGGGCCTAGTACATCTTTCAGGCGGTTGCACAATTCAGAGATTGTGTTAATATTTACGTCTTCAATCGCGGCGTATGCCTGTCCTCTAAGCTTATTGCATACTAATCTAGTGAGGGTACGCTCAGCTGTGGCTGGAACAGCTTCCAAGGCTCGCTTGCACGCGCGAACGAATTGTAGCACGGTTATGGAGGTGCCGTCAAAGGTAGGCACAAGTTCAACCGCTTGTTTAACGGTGAAATTCGAAGAATCGTGCATTATGGGTTCGCGGGGCGCAACGACTGGGCTAGCTGGAATTGATTGAGAATCTCTGGCCGATCGGATTTCTGCTATCTCGCGGCGTATATCCTCGTACGTTTCTCTTTGCTCACGCGTTTCTGTTTCGTATTGCAATTTGAGTTGAGTCAACGCGGCGGTTTGATTAATGAGAGCTGCTTCTCTACGAGCTAAATCTTTCTGGAATTCAATTAATTCCTCTTCCGTAGGAGGAACCTTCTTTCTAGCCTCGCTACGCGTTTCCATGATTGCGTCGCTTGAAAATTTCTAAGTATGAAATTCGCGAAAAATAATCCGACTATATAACGTGGGCGAAGGGGCGTTTTCTAAACCGCCCGTCGCACTTTAACGTTCACTAAAACTCTCGATGAATTTGTACTGAGTACGAACATCGCGAAAAATAATTTGAGTATGTAACGTGGGCGAAAGGGCATTTCCTTCACTGCCCGTCGCACTTTTAACTGACACTATGCTTTCACGGACTCTAAGTCTACTGCGTTAAATTGTCAAACAATGATGGAACGCGCAGGGGTTCGCGTGCTAACACTGATTCTATTTTTATTCCTCGATGCCGTGCTTCTAACATCGGTGACCAACGACTGTCCTACCGACTGCGCCAAATTTGTCACAACAAATTTTGGCAGAGGTAGGACACATGACGTATCCTACAAAAGTGTTGACGGTGTCTCTAACATCGGTGACCAACGAGTGTCCTACCGACTGCGCCAAATTTGTCACGTCCTGGCGGGGCTATAAGAGCAAGAGAAGAGAATACCGCGGCCCGGCTACTCTACTCTTCCACTGACTGACATTTAATAAAAGTGTTGGTCTTTTTATCAACAGACTAGGACCCGATGCCGACACCTGCATGCAGTCTTACACAGATGAATGATGCACGCGACCCTGAAACATACGCGGTAATATGTTCCACTTACTTTTACGCTTCGCTTGTTTGTCGATTGACACGAGAAATGAATTCGCAACGGATGAACAGCTACGGTTGCGCTGATGGCCTTGAATACGGTCCGCTCTGCTTGACAGGCGTTGATCCAAATGGCTGGAAACGACCTTCAAGGATTGACGACTGCGCCAAACTCTGTCACGTCAATATTTGACAGGAACGACCTCCAATGATTGACAGCTGGCTGCTACGGTATTGTAGACGGATGCGCTCGTTGAGGAAACGGGCGTGGACGCTGTACGATACCGTGAATCTAACTCACGAATATCGTCCGCGTGATTGACGATATTTTAACTAGCGAAAACGGGCGTGGATGCTGCGGAGCTTGCTATGCGAGCAAGTCTATCACTATCACGCACGTACGCGAACACGTAACAGGAAATTGAATAAGGAATACTATTCGCGAACTTTCCAGTGAGAACTCTATCTCTAACTAACAACGTGTCACTTCAAACTACGAAGTTAGGAGCAAGGAAATAATAATTGGGATTTAGATTGACTCTGGTAAAACAAAGTATATTATAAACGTAAAAGAATACAAAGGTAAAGATGCTTATTATTAACGAAATCGAAATACGTACTAAGTACGAAGTATGAAACGCAATAAAAATGTTTAATTGAATAAACGAAGTAATATTTGAATTAAACGAATAAGAATACGATATTACTGAATGGTATTAGGGACTGTGTCTAAACAGTATGGATTTGGGAAGATTGTGTCTAAACAATCTGGATTTGGAAAGACTATGTCTAAATAGTCTGGACTTGGAAGATTGACGAAAACTCGACTGACCCACTCGGGTCCCCGGAGAGGACTGGGGAGAATCGAACGTTCGTCGACGAACAACGTTCGTCCGAAAAATGCTGACTTCGCAAAAGGGGACCGTGTCCTCTTTGTGCCGGTCTTCGTCGTAAACAGCGCGATGGCCGCCGCACTAGAGTCAGCAGTTTTCGTTCCCAGTGGTGCAGGACTCGAAAATTAAGTGGTAACCATTGGCGTACCTATTTATTTATTTAAATAAATTGGGACTTAGAATATTTTCGAACGCTTGCTCTTGCAAGGCGTTTCGATTTAAATTTTGTATGTCATATGATTAGTTGACATCATTTGTCGACCGATCATATGTTTGAAAATATTCTAAGTACTTTTGAAAATTACCAAAAATCGAAATTTTGGTAAAGTCTAAACAAACGCGAATTGAGAACCTAACCTACAAATTTTTAGGTTAGTTTCATGATTTTCGCTCACGAGTCCAATGATATTTCAATCTTCGAGTTTGGGCCATTTTTGGCTATTTTAGGATTTTGACAGATTTTGGATTTTAGGTTATGTTGATGGATTTCAATCAGATGTACGTGGTGTTAAGGATTCATTGTTATGAAGGATTTTTAGGAGGTTTGGAATCTTTAAAGGGGAACGCTCGCTCTTATGTATCTAATTTTACATGTAGTCTTAAAGCTAACGTCGGAGGTGCGACCGACGTCACAATACTAACTCCGGTAACCAGCCCGATTCTTATACTAACTCCGGTAACCAGCCCGATTCTCATACTAACTCCGGTAACCAGCCCGATCATTATACTAACTCCGGTAACCAGCCCGATCAATTCCAAGACCAATTCCATTCCTACGACAATCAAAGATCTTCAAGACCCATATGTAAGCAGGTCTGTTCTATACTGCACGATAAATCCAGTGACAGTTCTAAACCAGAGAAGGATATCAAAGTCTCCAAAGTAAAAGAACTTCATAACTTACTTCGAAATCATATCTTTGATGATCCACAGAAACTCGATTCCTTTCAACTTCCATCTGCACGTTGCCATGCGAAGCGAAACGAATACGATAAAATTAATCTCTGCGCTACAGCGAAATACGCGTCAGCAAGAAAGAAATGTAAATCCGAGTACCCTCGCGATAACGGATATTGTTACGTCGTCCGATGTACGACGTTGGCCTTGTACACACACTATGTATACAAGGTCTGATCTACATAAGATCCACACACCGTCCCCTAGACATAAGAGCATAGTATTAAGATTTCATTATTCTATTGTTCTAATCCTTATCTCCGTCTTTACCCATCACCATAACTTCACCTTGATCAACACCTTACCTCAGTTTCAACCCATCACCACGACACATAATGCAATAAAGTATTGCATCACTCTGGAAGCATCTAGAAGCTTCTAGAAACGTCGAGAAGTCCAAGGACTGCTGCATCAGCAGTCCCACGCTCGTAGAGGGCAATAGGACAGCCACGAGACTGCAGCGTCAGCAGAAATGCACGTGCAGTCCCCGGGAGCGAAGACGCTGCTGCGTCAGCGGTTCTCCCACTCCGACGACTGAAGAACAAAGAGACTGCAGCGTCAGCTATCCCCACTCCGAACGAAGGAGGCAAGGCAGAGCGGACGCTTGCATCAGTCCGCCTCCATCTCGCGACTCGAGCAGTCCGCCTCCAGACAGCGACTCGAACGGTCCGCTCCAAGCGAGCGACTCGCACGGACGTGCCAGTCCGGCTTCTTCCGACTTCAAGAGCAGACGTGTTCAGTCTAGCTCCGCGAAAGTGAAGTGTGTCGATCCTTCACTCCTAATTCCAATTCCAATTCCAACTCTAACTCAACTCAACTCAAGTCCTAATTCTCATACATTATTCCTATAACATATTACAATATCCATTATTCATTAATCCAATTACTACTCCTATTATAATACTACTTACATATTGTATACCAGTGTACTTACCAGTTCTTATTTAATATATTGTTGTTATACCAGTGCTTCGATCTTGTTATTCTTGTGTTAGTTCAACACCATCTTCCAATTCAGTTCTTGCATCGAATATATTAAACTCGTGACATATCCGGACTTGGTCTAAAGTGCGCAGTGGAAACGCTGAGCCGCCAATAAGGAATTTGAAGCGAGTCATAGAGAAGTTCTCGTGCCACGTCTAGAATTGGTCTAAAGTGCGCAGTGGAAACGCTGAGCCGCCACTATAGACGTGAAGCGAGTTAACTACCAAAAAGGTTAATAACAAGTGGAAGTTCATTTTCATTATATTATTAATATTCCATCATTACTATTCCTTACCCATGCGACGCCCACGTCGAGCGGGACGCAAGTATCAACTTGCTAAATTGAGACGCGCGTTGAGAAATAAAGCGGTGCTCGATCAAATCATTGCCACTACCGAGTGGACCGAACTTCTGGGAACCACCGAGCACATTCCGTGTGACGCGTCCGATTACGTTTCTGTATACGGTTGCCCTTGCAACCCTCCTAAAGAGGTCAACCACGCGGACCTCTCGCGAGCTCCGACGCCAGTTCTACATCCGGTCGATTGTCCAGAGGTGATCGACATAGCCGACGACGACGACAGCCGAGACACGATCATCGTTCCCAGGGTCCGTTGCCGAATCATCCGTGACGTTCCTCTGCCAGCTCATCAACGTGTCATCTTGCGGCCAGCATCCAAGGCCATTAATGTCGTCCCGAACCGAGCAGCAGCAACTCTGCCTGATCTCCCCCACCTCGAGGACATCTGTATAGAAGACCCGATGTACGACACCTACTGCCAGTACCGCCAGTTCCTGCTACAACAATATTATTAGGCGTTAATACAGCATTGCGGTGAGTCGTATAATGTCTTGTATAATTGCCGAATCCTGTAAACTCACCGTTTTCGTTGCATCATCTCGCGCGTGATTCTTGTCGGACACTTCTTGTAACCGCGTCGGACGTTCTCTTCTAGACTGCATCCATAGCAATATCGGTTGTCCTAGTGCATATGACAGCCCGCGGCTGTCTCGGCACGAAAGACCACTCCTCATTTTAATCTTCATATCTCAACCGTCCGTCTGTCACTGTTCTCTTTTCTCTCTCCTGGTACCTGTAACAAAAACACAGTGACGGACGTGACAAATTTGGCGCAGTCGGTAGGACATCGAAGTGGTCGCCGATATTTGCATTAATAAGCCGACGCGTGTCAGTGCGAAATTCACATTTCTAAATCCCATTCATATCTTTCAAAATGTCTCGCCCAATCACGCGATCTCAAAGGGATCTCCAAGCAGATCCTAACGCAGACCTTCCCCCAATGACCGAGGAAGAGCTACTCCTTTATGCGCAAGACCTCGCCCGTAGAGAGCAATATCTCAAAGAGGAAACTGATTTTATTGCCAAATTGCGTCTCAAATATGAAGAAGACGCACAAAACCAAAAGAATATGCTCGACGAAATACGAAAAGAGCTTCATAACATTCAAATCACGAGTCAAACCCTACGTCAACAATCGCCTACACCAGGCCCTAGTAACGTCTCTAATATGCGGGAACCTTCACCGCCAGAGCCACGCGAAATCCCACAGTATGAACCTACTGGCAATTTTGCTCTAAAGCAAGCCGCCGAGCTTGTCCCTAGATTCGACGGAACTTCGTCTTCCGTCCTACAATTCATACGTGCATGCAAACGCGCGCGTGACACCGTACCGGCCACTGCAGAGCGTGCCCTCACAAAATTGCTCTGCAATAAACTCCACGATCGTGCTTATGCCGCTATAGAAGGCCAGCACATATTCACAATTTCTGCACTATGCGAGAAATTACGAACAGTACTGGGCCCATACAAATTCGTTGACCAGTACCGTGGCGATCTCGCGAGTGTACTCCAAGCTCCAAACGAGCACATCTTAGACTTCATCAATCGCGTTAAAGACCTTCGAACCGCGATTCAAGATGCCACAGATATTGGCCTCGATTACGAAGAACTAGATCGCTTCGTAGTAGATTGTTTTCTACGAGGTCTCCTTCCCCAGCTGCGTGCCGAAGTGCTTCATTGCCCTTCGCGAAATCCTGCCACTGTTTTCGAAGCAGCCATCTCTGCTTACAGGCAGTATGAGTCAGACCAGACTCGTCGACGAGAATTGATCCGCGAAGAAAAACGAGTCAGCTTCTCTGATAACCGGCCGTATCGCCCGCGTTCCACGTACGAGTCCCCTCGTGACATTCCAGAGCGAACTCAAGAACGCCGCGATAACAGACCGGACTCGTCTCAGCAGTCCTCAAGAAACTTAAACCGGGACTCTTATCGCTCCCCGACGCCGCAACGGCGATGGGAAAATAATCCTCGCGACCCAAACACGTACCGCGATGGTCGCACAGATCGCCCCTCAAGCCCTAACAAATTTTGCAACTACTGCAAAGTCCCCGGGCACGATATTCACGAGTGCCGTAAGCGCACTTTCAATAATAATAGGAGGTCGGGAAACGAGTCCGGCCTCCCGACCGAAGCCAACCCAAGGCGGGAGGCCGCATCTCCAACTCAAACTACAGCCCGCACCCAAACAGCTATCCGGACGAACGACCAGTCCGACGATTCGTCTCAGCAGTAAATCTTGCTGCAGACTCACCAATTCCGCGCGTAAAAATCTCCGCCCCTCAATTACAAAAGAAGTGTGAATTTTTGTTAGACACGGGTTCGGAGATCAATCTAATTCGTGCGTCAAGTCTAGAACCAAATCTACCTATAGATTATACGAACGTTATAGAAGTCCAAGGAATAACCGAGGGATCCATTCCAACTCTCGGTCAAATTAAAATACACTTACAGGGTAAAAACCCTATCGAATTTCATGTCTTGGAAGAAAACTTCCCAATTAACATCGACGGAATCCTCGGTTCTCCCTTGTGACGTCGGTCGCACCTCCGACGTTAGCTTTAAGACTACATGTAAAATTAGATACATAAGAGCGAGCGTTCCCCTTTAAAGATTCCAAACCTCCTAAAAATCCTTCATAACAATGAATCCTTAACACCACGTACATCTGATTGAAATCCATCAACATAACCTAAAATCCAAAATCTGTCAAAATCCTAAAATAGCCAAAAATGGCCCAAACTCGAAGATTGAAATATCATTGGACTCGTGAGCGAAAATCATGAAACTAACCTAAAAATTTGTAGGTTAGGTTCTCAATTCGCGTTTGTTTAGACTTTACCAAAATTTCGATTTTTGGTAATTTTCAAAAGTACTTAGAATATTTTCAAACATATGATCGGTCGACAAATGATGTCAACTAATCATATGACATATAAAATTTACATCGAAACGCCTTGCAAGAGCAAGCGCTCGAAAATATTCTAAGTCCCAATTTATTTAAATAAATAAATAGGTACGCCAATGGTTACCACTTAATTTTCGAGTCCTGCACCACTGGGAACGAAAACTGCTGACTCTAGTGCGGCGGCCATCGCGCTGTTTACGACGAAGACCGGCACAAAGAGGACACGGTCCCCTTTTGCGAAGTCAGCATTTTTCGGACGAACGTTATTCGTCGACGAGCGTTCGATTCTCCCCAGTCCTCTCCGGGGACCCGAGTGGGTCAGTCGAGTTTTCGTCAATCTTCCAAGTCCAGACTATTTAGACATAGTCTTTCCAAATCCAGATTGTTTAGACACAATCTTCCCAAATCCATACTGTTTAGACACAGTCCCTAATACCATTCAGTAATATCGTATTCTTATTCGTTTAATTCAAATATTACTTCGTTTATTCAATTAAACATTTTTATTGCGTTTCATACTTCGTACTTAGTACGTATTTCGATTTCGTTAATAATAAGCATCTTTACCTTTGTATTCTTTTACGTTTATAATATACTTTGTTTTACCAGAGTCAATCTAAATCCCAATTATTATTTCCTTGCTCCTAACTTCGTAGTTTGAAGTGACACGTTGTTAGTTAGAGATAGAGTTCTCACTGGAAAGTTCGCGAATAGTATTCCTTATTCAATTTCCTGTTACGTGTTCGCGTACGTGCGTGATAGTGATAGACTTGCTCGCATAGCAAGCTCCGCAGCATCCACGCCCGTTTTCGCTAGTTAAAATATCGTCAATCACGCGGACGATATTCGTGAGTTAGATTCACGGTATCGTACAGCGTCCACGCCCGTTTCCTCAACGAGCGCATCCGTCTACAATACCGTAGCAGCCAGCTGTCAATCATTGGAGGTCGTTCCTGTCAAATATTGACGTGACAGAGTTTGGCGCAGTCGTCAATCCTTGAAGGTCGTTTCCAGCCATTTGGATCAACGCCTGTCAAGCAGAGCGGACCGTATTCAAGGCCATCAGCGCAACCGTAGCTGTTCATCCGTTGCGAATTCATTTCTCGTGTCAATCGACAAACAAGCGAAGCGTAAAAGTAAGTGGAACATATTACCGCGTATGTTTCAGGGTCGCGTGCATCATTCATCTGTGTAAGACTGCATGCAGGTGTCGGCATCGGGTCCTAGTCTGTTGATAAAAAGACCAACACTTTTATTAAATGTCAGTCAGTGGAAGAGTAGAGTAGCCGGGCCGCGGTATTCTCTTCTCTTGCTCTTATAGCCCCGCCAGGACGTGACAAATTTGGCGCAGTCGGTAGGACACTCGTTGGTCACCGATGTTAGAGACACCGTCAACACTTTTGTAGGATACGTCATGTGTCCTACCTCTGCCAAAATTTGTTGTGACAAATTTGGCGCAGTCGGTAGGACAGTCGTTGGTCACCGATGTTAGAAGCACGGCATCGAGGAATAAAAATAGAATCAGTGTTAGCACGCGAACCCCTGCGCGTTCCATCATTGTTTGACAATTTAACGCAGTAGACTTAGAGTCCGTGAAAGCATAGTGTCAGTTAAAAGTGCGACGGGCAGTGAAGGAAATGCCCTTTCGCCCACGTTACATACTCAAATTGTTTTTCGCGATGTTCGTACTCAGTACAAATTCATCGAGAGTTTTAGTGAACGTTAAAGTGCGACGGGCGGTTTAGAAAACGCCCCTTCGCCCACGTTATATAGTCGGATTATTTTTCGCGAATTTCATACTTAGAAATTTTCAAGCGACGCAATCATGGAAACGCGTAGCGAGGCTAGAAAGAAGGTTCCTCCTACGGAAGAGGAATTAATTGAATTCCAGAAAGATTTAGCTCGTAGAGAAGCAGCTCTCATTAATCAAACCGCCGCGTTGACTCAACTCAAATTGCAATACGAAACAGAAACGCGTGAGCAGAGAGTAACGTACGAGGATATACGCCGCGAGATAGCAGAAATCCGATCGGCCAGAGATTCTCAATCAATTCCAGCTAGCCCAGTCGTTGCGCCCCGCGAACCCATAATGCACGATTCTTCGAATTTCACCGTTAAACAAGCGATTGAACTTGTGCCTACCTTTGACGGCACCTCCATAACCGTGCTACAATTCGTTCGCGCGTGCAAGCGAGCCTTGGAAGCTGTTCCAGCCACAGCTGAGCGTACCCTCACTAGATTAGTATGCAATAAGCTTAGAGGACAGGCATACGCCGCGATTGAAGACGTAAATATTAACACAATCTCTGAATTGTGCAACCGCCTGAAAGATGTACTAGGCCCATATAAATTCATCGATCAGTATCGCGGAGAATTAGCTTCGATACACCAGGGACAGTCCGAGCACGTGTTGAATTATATTACGCGAGTAAAGGACCTTAGAACGGCGATCATAGATTCAGGCCGCGGGGTCCCCAATCTAGACGAGATTGATAAATTCACAATTGATTGTTTCATGCGTGGTCTTATCCCAGCGCTTCGAGCCGAGGTCAGGCTCTGCGCGTCACTCGAATTACAGAAAATATTCGACGAAGCAGTAACCGCGTACAAACAGTACGAGCTTGACCGTGTTCGTTATCGTGACGACGGACGCCGCGTTGCATTCTCCGACTCTCGTAATCGCACACCAGAGCGATCAAGCAACTCTTATTATGATAGGAATGCGCCTGAGCAGCGCAACAGATCTTCGGAAAGGAAAGATCAACGACCTTCCTTTTCACCTCGTGAATCCTGGCGAGACAGGAAACCCGATAACAGAGACGCGTATCGCTCTCCTCCCCCGCGACGTCACGAACCGTCGCAATCAAATCAGCGCGAAACGTATAAACGCGAAGATCGCGCTTCCCAGTCCCCAGGTCGCGATCGCTTTCCTACGGAGAATCGGAAGTATTGTAAATATTGTAAGCGCACGGGACATGACATACACGAATGTCGCCGCCGCGAATATTACAGTAGAAATGAGTCGGGAAACGAATCAAGCCTCCCGACAAACGCGACCAAAGGACGGGAGGCATCCCAAGAGAATCGCCAAAAGGCAACACAGCTGGCCGTCATCAGCGACGACCAGCAGTAAATGAAATTCGAGTAGATGGGAGAGATAACCCGGACGGTCAGCAGAATGAACGACCATCCGCGAAATTAGTCTCGGCAATAAATCTCGCGCCGCACTCCCCTATCCCTCGAATAAAAGCAAGATCGTCACTCTTCTCAAAAGAGTGTGAGTTCCTCTTGGACACCGGGTCCGAGGTCAACTTAATCCGAGCGTCTGGTATCAAATCTGACGTTCATCTAAAAACTGACAGCGTCATACACGTCCATGGCGTGACAGAAGGAGAAATTGCGACCCTCGGTTATATCAATGCGGAGCTAGCAGATTCCATTAAAGTCACGCTACACGTTCTGCCTGACAGTTTCCCAATTAATATAGATGGTATCTTAGGCTCCCCCTTCTTCAGAGAGGGAGCAGAGATATCATTTGCGAAGGAATGCGTAGAGTATAAAAACCTACGTATTCCCTTTTCGAATCCTCGGGAATATTCCATCGAAAGCCGTACCGCCGCCTGCATAGCCGTCAACGTAAAGGGCCCAAGCGAAGGGTATGTGCGAAAAGTAGATGTAAAACCCGATGTGTTCTTAGGTGATTGTTTAGTCACCAACCGTAACGGAAAGGCATACCTGCGATGCTTTAACGCATCGTCCGAAGTGGCGTCCTTCTCCCTGCCTACGTTGGAGGTGGAAGAGATCGAGGTTCCCTTTTCAAATATTCAAGCCGAAGTCAATTCGGACTTATTCAATGCTCGTGCGTGCCGCGCGCACGAGACGATCGTTAACGATCAACTCGCGTCTTCTATTAATTCCGGTAACCATTCCGACGATTCCGGTAGCCATCCCGATTCTTTAAATAATTCCGGTAACCATCCCGACGATTCCGGTAGCCATCCCGATTCTTTAAATAATTCCGGTAACCATCCCGACGATTCCGGTAGCCATCCCGATTCTTTAAATAATTCCGGTAACCATCCCGACGATTCCGGTAGCCATCCCGATTTCCTAAGCAATTCCGGTAACCATCCCGATCACTCATACTCGAAACCCCTTATGAAAGGCTTCGAATTCATACCCAAAAGGGTCCATTCCATTACCAAGTCCCGTAATGCTCGCGTTAATGAGCTTATGGAAACTATTCCCATGGATCACCTCGATCACGACGAGATAGACCATGTCAAATCTTTATTGGAGGAGAATAATGATCTCTTCCACCTTCAAGGGGATCGTCTGGGGAAAACTAACGCTGTAACACATAAAATCCCCACGACGGACGACATCCCCGTACATACCAAGCAATACCGGTATCCGCCGATTCACAAAGAGGAGATCGACAAACAAATGTGTGAACTCTTACAAAATGATATAGTCGCACCCTCTAGTTCACCGTATAACTCCCCTTTGTGGATCGTACCGAAGAAAGCGGATGCCGAAGGAAATAAGAAATGGAGAATGGTAATTGACTATCGCGCTTTAAACGAGAAGTCAATAGCAGACGCTTATCCACTGCCCAGCATAAACGAGATCTTAGATCAGCTGGGTAGTGCCAAATATTTTAGCGTATTTGATCTGGCAAGCGGGTTTCACCAAATAGGCATGGAAAAGGAGGACGCCGCAAAAACCGCCTTCTCAACTCCGTTCGGACACTACCAGTATAATAGAATGCCGTTCGGATTGCGTAATGCGCCGGCTACGTTCCAGCGACTAATGGATACAATCCTAACCGGTCTCCAGGGTAACGAACTCTTCGTTTATCTTGACGATATAGTCATATACGCGCGTTCCCTAGAAGAACACAAAGCGAAATTTGATAAATTGGCTCGCCGATTGAGAGCCGCCAATTTGAAATTACAACCGTCTAAATGCGGGTTTTTGCACAGAGAGGTAGCTTACCTAGGACACCAGATTAGCGAGGATGGCGTACGGCCATGCCCTAAAAAAATTAACGCGGTCCAAAATTATCCTCGACCGAAAAACGCAAAGAACGTCCGCGAATTTTTAGGTCTAGCGGGCTATTACCGCAGATTCATAGATAGATTCGCTCATATTTCCAAACCCCTCACCCAACTCCTTACCAAGGACACGAAATTCGTGTGGGGGTCAAAGCAGGAGGAAGCCTTCGAGACTTTACGACAGGCATTGTGTACGGAGCCTGTCCTCCAGTACCCAGATTTTGGGAAACCATTCAACGTAACGTGCGACGCCTCAGGGTACGCGATCGGCGCTGTCCTAAGCCAAGGCGACGTGGGAAAGGATCGCCCTATCGCGTACGCGTCACGTATCCTTCACGGCGCTGAACTAAACTACTCCACAATAGAAAAGGAGTGTTTAGCCATAATATTCGCCGTCCAATATTTCCGCCCGTACATTTACGGCAGGAAATTCTTACTCATCACCGATCACAGACCGCTGGTGTGGATGACATCCGTAAAGGATCCCACATCCCGGCTCCTCCGGTGGAGATTAAAATTGGCAGAGTTCGAATACCAGGTTATCTACAAACCTGGCAGAGCCAACTCTAATGCGGATGCCCTATCCCGGAATCCGGTGGCATTGCCCATCTCATGGACCGATTCAGAGGAAACGACTCCGCCTAGGACGCCATTGTCAAGCCCGGGGACTCCTCTTTTCGACGCACGCCGCAGGAAGAAAGATAGAGACGATTCAATTCTCATGCCTCCACCGAAGTCAATGCCCCCAAAAAGGAGAAGATCATCGGCAGCCTCGTCACCGGGACCATCGATGGGTACGCCATCGCATTCTGATGACCCCCGCGCAGCATCCCCGCCTCTTATTTCAATCGCCGATCAAGGATTACTACGGGATCTGGGAGTCGAAGAAACTCTTTCCTTTTCTCCTATATTTCCGCCTTCCTTGACCGGACCAGATGTCTTCGATGAGCGAGAAGAGAGTATTCCCTCAGAAGAAGAAGAAGAAGAAGAAGAAGAAGAAGAAGAAGAAGAAGAAGAAAGCAATCCTACACCACGTAGAAGAAGAATAATTCATACAAGAGACCGATTAATAATGAGAAAGGACAACTTAGTTTGCTTCATAACGATGGACGGACGGCCCATCGATCTCGGGGCCGTAGATCTCTATAGACAAGGCAAACTGGCCAAATCCCAAGACTTACTCCTACATAGAGCTAGGGTAACAGATCACGGTAAATACAAGTTAATCCAGATACCGATTAAACAATCGCCGCTTCATGAGGTATCTGCAGACGACCTCAAAGAATGTCTTAGAACGTTGATCGACGTTGTCAACGAGCTCGCGTTGGAATCCTTTTCAATCTCTAAAACATTCCTCGACCATTTGTCAAGAGAATACGTGATCAATCTACTCACAGAAACATTCGAGGACACACCAGTCCAAATATTTCTCTGTTCGAACGAGGTCCAAATCCCCGCTGAGGATAGAAGGATGGAGATCATCACGGAGAACCATGTATCAGCGTATGCCGGCCATAAAGGCATAACCAAGACATACAAAAGGATAAGAGAAAAATACTGGTGGAACAGCCTCAAAAAGGACGTAACCAACTACGTTAACAATTGCCTGAGTTGCCAGCGTAACAAGTTAACAAGAGTAAAAACTCGCCTACCAATGAAGTTAACGGATACGCCCGGCAGGGCGTTTGATAAGGTCTCGCTAGACATCGTGGGACCATTACCCACTACCGAAGATGGCAACACGTATGTAATGACGATGCAAGACCTTCTTACAAAGTACTCCGTCGCAGTGCCGCTCAAATCTACCGACTCCGTCAGTACAGCAAACGCCTTCATCGACCACCTGATATGTCGCTTTGGAACGCCTAAGGCAATATTAACGGATCAAGGGACTAACTTCACAAGCTCCCTTATGAAGGCTATCGCAAAAAGATTCAGGATTACACGCCTCCAAACCACTGCTTTCCACCCACAAAGCAACGGATCCATTGAGAGATCGCATCATGTACTGACGGAATATTTGAAGCAGTACGTCAACAAAAATAACTGGGATAAATGGATAAACTTGGCAATGTTTAGCTACAATACCAGCGTACACGAGGGAACAGACTTCACCCCACACGAGTTGGTATTCGGTTCCCTGGCCCGTGTTCCTTCCTCTGATTCCCATCTCTACGCAGTAGAGAACGAGTCCTACGCAGGTTACCTCTTTGACCTACAAAGAAAGATAAGCGAGACACAATCCCGCGCGCGCGATAATTTAGTAGCGGCAAAGCAGAAATCAAAGACTTATTATGATAGGAAGATTAACCCCGTGCAGTTCACGGTAGGCGAACAGGTATACTTGTTAAAAGAACCTCGTAAAGGAAAATTCGACGCGCAATATACTGGACCGCATGAGATAATAGAAATGCTTGATACGAACAATGTCAAATTACGAATAGGAAACCATTTCAAAATTGTCCATGCAAATAAGATTAAACGTCTTCCAGGTAGCCCGAGACAGGACACGCGTCAGCGAAATATTGTAACTGCAAACTTAATCTCTGATCCTTCTAAGAAAGACGATAGCGAGCCAAGGGTCCAACCAGAGGAGTCAGCTTACGAGACTCTTCACTCCTCATCCGATCAAGCTCCGAGTCACATTGCGGATCCCATAGCTATCCACGACAGAAAGATGTGCGGACCGATGGGAGGAAGACGGCCGACCGTGCTGAAAGCTCACCGATACATGAGACGATACAACAACACTATCTGTTACAATGGGATAGTTCGAGTGGCTTGCAACGGCAAGTTGCTGTGCCGCAACTGCAGCCAATACACCCGAATTGTTAGAGTGGAACGATGGGAGCATCAGCGGATGTATAACATCCCAAATAGATGCGAGTATTGTGGAATAAGGCTATGCACCGAAACGCCAGTATTGGAGTGCATCCCTTGCGGACAGATTCTATCGGCAAGATGGATCGCACAACGGGACGACCCTGACTGGATATCCGATAGTTCCAGCGATGACACCGATTCAGACAATGGTGACATTTAAGCGGAAGCCAGTGATAGTGCCAGTGTCGGAGAATTCCGAACCCGTCCTCCCTTGACGAAACGAACGTTAATTTGCGATTCCCTTGACCCAGCGTTGCGAGACAGGGATGACATTTCAGTGCATCCTGTCTACCGCCACCCAGAGGCAGAGATTCCACTGCGTGAAATCTCTTCTCTAAGGGGGGAGGTGTGACGTCGGTCGCACCTCCGACGTTAGCTTTAAGACTACATGTAAAATTAGATACATAAGAGCGAGCGTTCCCCTTTAAAGATTCCAAACCTCCTAAAAATCCTTCATAACAATGAATCCTTAACACCACGTACATCTGATTGAAATCCATCAACATAACCTAAAATCCAAAATCTGTCAAAATCCTAAAATAGCCAAAAATGGCCCAAACTCGAAGATTGAAATATCATTGGACTCGTGAGCGAAAATCATGAAACTAACCTAAAAATTTGTAGGTTAGGTTCTCAATTCGCGTTTGTTTAGACTTTACCAAAATTTCGATTTTTGGTAATTTTCAAAAGTACTTAGAATATTTTCAAACATATGATCGGTCGACAAATGATGTCAACTAATCATATGACATATAAAATTTACATCGAAACGCCTTGCAAGAGCAAGCGCTCGAAAATATTCTAAGTCCCAATTTATTTAAATAAATAAATAGGTACGCCAATGGTTACCACTTAATTTTCGAGTCCTGCACCACTGGGAACGAAAACTGCTGACTCTAGTGCGGCGGCCATCGCGCTGTTTACGACGAAGACCGGCACAAAGAGGACACGGTCCCCTTTTGCGAAGTCAGCATTTTTCGGACGAACGTTATTCGTCGACGAGCGTTCGATTCTCCCCAGTCCTCTCCGGGGACCCGAGTGGGTCAGTCGAGTTTTCGTCAATCTTCCAAGTCCAGACTATTTAGACATAGTCTTTCCAAATCCAGATTGTTTAGACACAATCTTCCCAAATCCATACTGTTTAGACACAGTCCCTAATACCATTCAGTAATATCGTATTCTTATTCGTTTAATTCAAATATTACTTCGTTTATTCAATTAAACATTTTTATTGCGTTTCATACTTCGTACTTAGTACGTATTTCGATTTCGTTAATAATAAGCATCTTTACCTTTGTATTCTTTTACGTTTATAATATACTTTGTTTTACCAGAGTCAATCTAAATCCCAATTATTATTTCCTTGCTCCTAACTTCGTAGTTTGAAGTGACACGTTGTTAGTTAGAGATAGAGTTCTCACTGGAAAGTTCGCGAATAGTATTCCTTATTCAATTTCCTGTTACGTGTTCGCGTACGTGCGTGATAGTGATAGACTTGCTCGCATAGCAAGCTCCGCAGCATCCACGCCCGTTTTCGCTAGTTAAAATATCGTCAATCACGCGGACGATATTCGTGAGTTAGATTCACGGTATCGTACAGCGTCCACGCCCGTTTCCTCAACGAGCGCATCCGTCTACAATACCGTAGCAGCCAGCTGTCAATCATTGGAGGTCGTTCCTGTCAAATATTGACGTGACAGAGTTTGGCGCAGTCGTCAATCCTTGAAGGTCGTTTCCAGCCATTTGGATCAACGCCTGTCAAGCAGAGCGGACCGTATTCAAGGCCATCAGCGCAACCGTAGCTGTTCATCCGTTGCGAATTCATTTCTCGTGTCAATCGACAAACAAGCGAAGCGTAAAAGTAAGTGGAACATATTACCGCGTATGTTTCAGGGTCGCGTGCATCATTCATCTGTGTAAGACTGCATGCAGGTGTCGGCATCGGGTCCTAGTCTGTTGATAAAAAGACCAACACTTTTATTAAATGTCAGTCAGTGGAAGAGTAGAGTAGCCGGGCCGCGGTATTCTCTTCTCTTGCTCTTATAGCCCCGCCAGGACGTGACACCCTTCTTCAGAACAGGAGCCGAGATCTCCTTTGCGAATGAATACATTACGATAGGAAACATTCGGGTTCCCTTCTCGAACCCTTGCGCGCCCACGGCTGAGCCTCGCGATAAATTGGCAGCAGAGGTTATTTCAATGCCTTCGTCTATGACCAACGATCTCGTTAAAACTCCAGCCGCCAAGCGTGAGGAACATTCGGCAAGGAACGTTCGAGTGTCTTCCTCAAATCCTCGTGCACCCGCGGTCAGACCTTTGTGACGTCGGTCGCACCTCCGACGTTAGCTTTAAGACTACATGTAAAATTAGATACATAAGAGCGAGCGTTCCCCTTTAAAGATTCCAAACCTCCTAAAAATCCTTCATAACAATGAATCCTTAACACCACGTACATCTGATTGAAATCCATCAACATAACCTAAAATCCAAAATCTGTCAAAATCCTAAAATAGCCAAAAATGGCCCAAACTCGAAGATTGAAATATCATTGGACTCGTGAGCGAAAATCATGAAACTAACCTAAAAATTTGTAGGTTAGGTTCTCAATTCGCGTTTGTTTAGACTTTACCAAAATTTCGATTTTTGGTAATTTTCAAAAGTACTTAGAATATTTTCAAACATATGATCGGTCGACAAATGATGTCAACTAATCATATGACATACAAAATTTAAATCGAAACGCCTTGCAAGAGCAAGCGTTCGAAAATATTCTAAGTCCCAATTTATTTAAATAAATAAATAGGTACGCCAATGGTTACCACTTAATTTTCGAGTCCTGCACCACTGGGAACGAAAACTGCTGACTCTAGTGCGGCGGCCATCGCGCTGTTTACGACGAAGACCGGCACAAAGAGGACACGGTCCCCTTTTGCGAAGTCAGCATTTTTCGGACGAACGTTGTTCGTCGACGAACGTTCGATTCTCCCCAGTCCTCTCCGGGGACCCGAGTGGGTCAGTCGAGTTTTCGTCAATCTTCCAAGTCCAGACTATTTAGACATAGTCTTTCCAAATCCAGATTGTTTAGACACAATCTTCCCAAATCCATACTGTTTAGACACAGTCCCTAATACCATTCAGTAATATCGTATTCTTATTCGTTTAATTCAAATATTACTTCGTTTATTCAATTAAACATTTTTATTGCGTTTCATACTTCGTACTTAGTACGTATTTCGATTTCGTTAATAATAAGCATCTTTACCTTTGTATTCTTTTACGTTTATAATATACTTTGTTTTACCAGAGTCAATCTAAATCCCAATTATTATTTCCTTGCTCCTAACTTCGTAGTTTGAAGTGACACGTTGTTAGTTAGAGATAGAGTTCTCACTGGAAAGTTCGCGAATAGTATTCCTTATTCAATTTCCTGTTACGTGTTCGCGTACGTGCGTGATAGTGATAGACTTGCTCGCATAGCAAGCTCCGCAGCATCCACGCCCGTTTTCGCTAGTTAAAATATCGTCAATCACGCGGACGATATTCGTGAGTTAGATTCACGGTATCGTACAGCGTCCACGCCCGTTTCCTCAACGAGCGCATCCGTCTACAATACCGTAGCAGCCAGCTGTCAATCATTGGAGGTCGTTCCTGTCAAATATTGACGTGACAGAGTTTGGCGCAGTCGTCAATCCTTGAAGGTCGTTTCCAGCCATTTGGATCAACGCCTGTCAAGCAGAGCGGACCGTATTCAAGGCCATCAGCGCAACCGTAGCTGTTCATCCGTTGCGAATTCATTTCTCGTGTCAATCGACAAACAAGCGAAGCGTAAAAGTAAGTGGAACATATTACCGCGTATGTTTCAGGGTCGCGTGCATCATTCATCTGTGTAAGACTGCATGCAGGTGTCGGCATCGGGTCCTAGTCTGTTGATAAAAAGACCAACACTTTTATTAAATGTCAGTCAGTGGAAGAGTAGAGTAGCCGGGCCGCGGTATTCTCTTCTCTTGCTCTTATAGCCCCGCCAGGACGTGACAAATTTGGCGCAGTCGGTAGGACACTCGTTGGTCACCGATGTTAGAGACACCGTCAACACTTTTGTAGGATACGTCATGTGTCCTACCTCTGCCAAAATTTGTTGTGACAAATTTGGCGCAGTCGGTAGGACAGTCGTTGGTCACCGATGTTAGAAGCACGGCATCGAGGAATAAAAATAGAATCAGTGTTAGCACGCGAACCCCTGCGCGTTCCATCATTGTTTGACAATTTAACGCAGTAGACTTAGAGTCCGTGAAAGCATAGTGTCAGTTAAAAGTGCGACGGGCAGTGAAGGAAATGCCCTTTCGCCCACGTTACATACTCAAATTGTTTTTCGCGATGTTCGTACTCAGTACAAATTCATCGAGAGTTTTAGTGAACGTTAAAGTGCGACGGGCGGTTTAGAAAACGCCCCTTCGCCCACGTTATATAGTCGGATTATTTTTCGCGAATTTCATACTTAGAAATTTTCAAGCGACGCAATCATGGAAACGCGTAGCGAGGCTAGAAAGAAGGTTCCTCCTACGGAAGAGGAATTAATTGAATTCCAGAAAGATTTAGCTCGTAGAGAAGCAGCTCTCATTAATCAAACCGCCGCGTTGACTCAACTCAAATTGCAATACGAAACAGAAACGCGTGAGCAAAGAGAAACGTACGAGGATATACGCCGCGAGATAGCAGAAATCCGATCGGCCAGAGATTCTCAATCAATTCCAGCTAGCCCAGTCGTTGCGCCCCGCGAACCCATAATGCACGATTCTTCGAATTTCACCGTTAAACAAGCGGTTGAACTTGTGCCTACCTTTGACGGCACCTCCATAACCGTGCTACAATTCGTTCGCGCGTGCAAGCGAGCCTTGGAAGCTGTTCCAGCCACAGCTGAGCGTACCCTCACTAGATTAGTATGCAATAAGCTTAGAGGACAGGCATACGCCGCGATTGAAGACGTAAATATTAACACAATCTCTGAATTGTGCAACCGCCTGAAAGATGTACTAGGCCCATATAAATTCATCGATCAGTATCGCGGAGAATTAGCTTCGATACACCAGGGACAGTCCGAGCACGTGTTGAATTATATTACGCGAGTAAAGGACCTTAGAACGGCGATCATAGATTCAGGCCGCGGGGTCCCCAATCTAGACGAGATTGATAAATTCACAATTGATTGTTTCATGCGTGGTCTTATCCCAGCGCTTCGAGCCGAGGTCAGGCTCTGCGCGTCACTCGAATTACAGAAAATATTCGACGAAGCAGTAACCGCGTACAAACAGTACGAGCTTGACCGTGTTCGTTATCGTGACGACGGACGCCGCGTTGCATTCTCCGACTCTCGTAATCGCACACCAGAGCGATCAAGCAACTCTTATTATGATAGGAATGCGCCTGAGCAGCGCAACAGATCTTCGGAAAGGAAAGATCAACGACCTTCCTTTTCACCTCGTGAATCCTGGCGAGACAGGAAACCCGATAACAGAGACGCGTATCGCTCTCCTCCCCCGCGACGTCACGAACCGTCGCAATCAAATCAGCGCGAAACGTATAAACGCGAAGATCGCGCTTCCCAGTCCCCAGGTCGCGATCGCTTTCCTACGGAGAATCAGAAGTATTGTAAATATTGTAAGCGCACGGGACATGACATACACGAATGTCGCCGCCGCGAATATTACAGTAGAAATGAGTCGGGAAACGAATCAAGCCTCCCGACAAACGCGACCAAAGGACGGGAGGCATCCCAAGAGAATCGCCAAAAGGCAACACAGCTGGCCGTCATCAGCGACGACCAGCAGTAGATGAAATTCGAGTAGATAGGAGAGATAACCCGGACGGTCAGCAGAATGAACGACCATCCGCGAAATTAGTCTCGGCAATAAATCTCGCGCCGGACTCCCCTATCCCTCGAATAAAAGCAAGATCGTCACTCTTCTCAAAAGAGTGTGAGTTCCTCTTGGACACCGGGTCCGAGGTCAACTTAATCCGAGCGTCTGGTATCAAATCTGACGTTCATCTAAAAACTGACAGCGTCATACACGTCCATGGCGTGACAGAAGGAGAAATTGCGACCCTCGGTTATATCAATGCGGAGCTAGCAGATTCCATTAAAGTCACGCTACACGTTCTGCCTGACAGTTTTCCAATTAATATAGATGGTATCTTAGGCTCCCCCTTCTTCAGAGAGGGAGCAGAGATATCATTTGCGAAGGAATGCGTAGAGTATAAAACCCTACGTATTCCCTTTTCGAATCCTCGGGAATATTCCATCGAAAGCCGTACCGCCGCCTGCATAGCCGTCAACGTAAAGGGCCCAAGCGAAGGGTATGTGCGAAAAATAGATGTAAAACCCGATGTGTTCTTAGGTGATTGTTTAGTCACCAACCGTAACGGAAAGGCATACCTGCGATGCTTTAACGCATCGTCCGAAGTGGCGTCCTTCTCCCTGCCTACGTTGGAGGTGGAAGAGATCGAGGTTCCCTTTTCGAATATTCAAGCCGAAGTCAATTCGGACGTATTCAATGCTCGTGCGTGCCGCGCGCACGAGACGATCGTTAACGATCAACTCGCGTCTTCTATTAATTCCGGTAACCATTCCGACGATTCCGGTAGCCATCCCGATTCTTTAGATAATTCCGGTAACCATTCCGACGATTCCGGTAGCCATCCCGATTCTTTAAATAATTCCGGTAACCATCCCGACGATTCCGGTAGCCATCCCGATTCTTTAAATAATTCCGGTAACCATCCCGACGATTCCGGTAGCCATCCCGATACTTTAAAGAATTCCGGTAACCATCCCGACGATTTATATTCAAAGTCCTGTGTGGAAAGAAACATCAGCGCCTTCGCCTCAGATGAACTTTTAGAATGTTCATATGAGAACAATTTAGAAAACATTTCTATTCCTAAAGTTAATTCAAAAGGAGTTTATGTTTTGCCACAAACTCCTATCTTCAAATCCTCGCCGGAACAAGACCTCTTGCAGCTTCAACGATCAGGTATCCGTGCGACCGAAAACAAAGTCCATGCGTCTGGCAAATACAATTCCGCGAGATTCGCGTCAGCAAGAAAAAGAAATAAAGCCGATACATTATACTCGCCCGAGACAACTAAGTCTGATTATAAGCTTTCGTTATGTATCTTGCGAAACGAATTCAATCTTCCTAGCGTTAACAGAGTCTCCAATATCGTTACGCCAACGATAAACTATCGCAGCGACCCAAGAGCGAAATTTAAAACCTCTGGTCAGCATCACCCCACTCCACAGCAGGAAGACGATATCCCTGCGACGCAACGAGATCTTCAAGGAGAAACCGTCACCCCTGAAGATCATCAGTCTCTCGACAACGCTATAACAGCAACCATGCAGCCGATACAAGCAGCCATCTTGCTCTCTATTGCCACGCAAGCCTCAACACTCATTGGATATGACTGTGGAGGTTCAACCTTGAATATTACCACGTATTCAACTATTGACACTCTTAACTGCGAGCCAGAAGACATCGCACCAGCTGAAAATTTAGAAAGAATTCAGCTCCTGCAGCTAGCTGAATTCTCGCAAGCTCGTGTCTTGCAATGCCATATCGGAATAGACAGAACCATATACTATTGTGGCATGCACTCACATAATTCGGTAGTATCCAATGGTCGACAAGACTATATATTACCGATCTCCAGCGAAACCTGTTCGAGCCTACACACGACGGGGACAATATTCATCACCCCAGCCGCTCAGATCACAGGTATTCAGCCGAACTCGACCTCCTCTCACGGCCTCACGTTAGCAGGAGTTATTCAGAACGATGGTAGCTGCGCTGGAACCACGTATAGTGATCCGTTTGGGACTTGGACCGATGTCGTGGTACAAGCTTTAGTCCGAATCACGATCCGCGACTACATCGCTCCAATCAGATTGTCAACCGGACAGATTCATCTACAAACTGGGCAAACCTGCCCCCTTCAAAAAGGAAGCTGCTTAGACGCACAAGATGGCCATACGTTCTGGGAAACCACGCCGACGGACTCGTGCAAATTCAATAATTATGATGTCTTGTACGAAGGGATAGCCACTAAACTATCCTCCAAGGTGAATCCTTCTCCAACCCTGTATACCGTAGCATCGCAGGACACGACTTTTGCACTCACGGAGACAGGCAGATCTTCAGTTTGCGGATATGTCATAATCCGAACGGAACACCCCAAGCTGTTCATTCTGGAAGTTGGAAGTTCAGGAAAATTCAAGGAGAAAACACACACCTTGGTCAACAATCTGGACATCTTCACGTATGTCAACAGCAAATTTGTTTACGTGGAGAAGCACCTCCGGAAACAATTTTCTCAACTCTACAAAGATGTAATCCGTCAGAAGTGTGAGCTAGAGCGTCAGATTCTCCAGAACGCCCTCACATTATTACATTCAGCACCCGAAGAAGTTGCCACTGCCATCATGAAGGATGTCGGATTTATCGCAGTTCCAGCAGGAGAGGTAGTGCACATAATAAAGTGCATACCAGTCACGGTCCAAGTGAGGAAAACCGAACGGTGTTATGATGAGCTACCCATCACATATCGGAACACATCAAAATTCCTGAAGCCAAGGGACCACATCATTTCAAATGCGGGGACAGAAAAGCCATGCAATGAGCTACTTCCCCCATATTATAGACTGCACGGAACATGGTATCGCCTAACACCGTCATTGATGGAGGCCATCACTCCTTCGGAGCTTCACCCCCTCGCCAAGTCAACCTGGAAATACATAGATCCGAAGAACTTGGCAACGGGAGGCATTTATTCACAAGACGACCTGGACAAACTACAGGATCATATAATGTTTCCTGTAGAGAAGGTAGCAGTCATAAATTCAATCGCACAGGGTGCGACGGGAAGACAGTTTGCAGCAGGAAACATCAATATGTTCAACCTGCTCGATGAAAACTCCCTACAGCAGATAGCGGAGTCTACAGCACAGAAATTATGGTCCGGATTCACTACATTCGGATCAATAAGTGCTGGAATAATCGGAGTGTATGTAGCGATCCGCACGATCAAAACAATCATCAGTACGATCGTTAACGGCATCGCATTACACTCACTATACGGCTGGAGCCTGCATCTCGTTGTCGCCATCTGGAGTTCACTGACCCGGTTCTTTATATTCATGAAGCAGAGGGACAACAAGACTTCAGCGGCCATCGAGGACAAAGATAGTGATAGTGCCAGTGTCGGAGAATTCCGAACCCGTCCTCCCTTGACGAAACGAACGTTAATTTGCGATTCCCTTGACCCAGTGTTGCGAGACAGGGATGACATTTCAGTGCATCCTGTCTACCGCCACCCAGAGGCAGAGATTCCACTGCGTGAAATCTCTTCTCTAAGGGGGGAGGTGTGACGTCGGTCGCACCTCCGACGTTAGCTTTAAGACTACATGTAAAATTAGATACATAAGAGCGAGCGTTCCCCTTTAAAGATTCCAAACCTCCTAAAAATCCTTCATAACAATGAATCCTTAACACCACGTACATCTGATTGAAATCCATCAACATAACCTAAAATCCAAAATCTGTCAAAATCCTAAAATAGCCAAAAATGGCCCAAACTCGAAGATTGAAATATCATTGGACTCGTGAGCGAAAATCATGAAACTAACCTAAAAATTTGTAGGTTAGGTTCTCAATTCGCGTTTGTTTAGACTTTACCAAAATTTCGATTTTTGGTAATTTTCAAAAGTACTTAGAATATTTTCAAACATATGATCGGTCGACAAATGATGTCAACTAATCATATGACATACAAAATTTAAATCGAAACGCCTTGCAAGAGCAAGCGTTCGAAAATATTCTAAGTCCCAATTTATTTAAATAAATAAATAGGTACGCCAATGGTTACCACTTAATTTTCGAGTCCTGCACCACTGGGAACGAAAACTGCTGACTCTAGTGCGGCGGCCATCGCGCTGTTTACGACGAAGACCGGCACAAAGAGGACACGGTCCCCTTTTGCGAAGTCAGCATTTTTCGGACGAACGTTGTTCGTCGACGAACGTTCGATTCTCCCCAGTCCTCTCCGGGGACCCGAGTGGGTCAGTCGAGTTTTCGTCAATCTTCCAAGTCCAGACTATTTAGACATAGTCTTTCCAAATCCAGATTGTTTAGACACAATCTTCCCAAATCCATACTGTTTAGACACAGTCCCTAATACCATTCAGTAATATCGTATTCTTATTCGTTTAATTCAAATATTACTTCGTTTATTCAATTAAACATTTTTATTGCGTTTCATACTTCGTACTTAGTACGTATTTCGATTTCGTTAATAATAAGCATCTTTACCTTTGTATTCTTTTACGTTTATAATATACTTTGTTTTACCAGAGTCAATCTAAATCCCAATTATTATTTCCTTGCTCCTAACTTCGTAGTTTGAAGTGACACGTTGTTAGTTAGAGATAGAGTTCTCACTGGAAAGTTCGCGAATAGTATTCCTTATTCAATTTCCTGTTACGTGTTCGCGTACGTGCGTGATAGTGATAGACTTGCTCGCATAGCAAGCTCCGCAGCATCCACGCCCGTTTTCGCTAGTTAAAATATCGTCAATCACGCGGACGATATTCGTGAGTTAGATTCACGGTATCGTACAGCGTCCACGCCCGTTTCCTCAACGAGCGCATCCGTCTACAATACCGTAGCAGCCAGCTGTCAATCATTGGAGGTCGTTCCTGTCAAATATTGACGTGACAGAGTTTGGCGCAGTCGTCAATCCTTGAAGGTCGTTTCCAGCCATTTGGATCAACGCCTGTCAAGCAGAGCGGACCGTATTCAAGGCCATCAGCGCAACCGTAGCTGTTCATCCGTTGCGAATTCATTTCTCGTGTCAATCGACAAACAAGCGAAGCGTAAAAGTAAGTGGAACATATTACCGCGTATGTTTCAGGGTCGCGTGCATCATTCATCTGTGTAAGACTGCATGCAGGTGTCGGCATCGGGTCCTAGTCTGTTGATAAAAAGACCAACACTTTTATTAAATGTCAGTCAGTGGAAGAGTAGAGTAGCCGGGCCGCGGTATTCTCTTCTCTTGCTCTTATAGCCCCGCCAGGACGTGACACCTTGCAGAGCCCCGGTGACGGAGGTTATTTCAATGCCTCCTCGGGATTCGATCGAGTACTCCCTAGAGAAAAACGCCGTGAAAAGCCGGCCGGAATCGAAGGAGACTCGAGAGATATCGGAGTACACTGCGAGAAGTCGGATCGTGGAGCGTGAGGATCGAGTCCGAACAAAGACTCCTCCGAAATCCGAAGAATTCGTCCTCGAACCTCGTACCGTTGCGAGCATAGCGGTCGACGTCGAAGGACCTAAACAGGGATATATCCGCCGTGTTAACGTAGCGCCGGATGTATTCCTGGGTGACTGCGTTGTCACCAATCGTAAAGGCAAAGCGAGCCTCCGGTGTTTTAACACCTCGTCGGAAAGAGTTTCATTTCGATTGCCCCCATTGGAGATGGAAGAAATCGAGTCGTACTCTTCCGACCTTTCTAATTCCGGGTATCATCCCGACGCATTCGGTAACCATCCCGACCTTTCTAATTCCGGGAACCATCCCGACGTATTCGGTAACCATCCCGACCATTCTACTTCCGGGTATCATCCCGACGTATTCGGTAACCATCCCGACCTTTCTAACTCCGGTAACCAGCCCGATTCTTATTCTAACTCCGGTAACCAGCCCGATTCTCATACTAACTCCGGTAACCAGCCCGATTCTTATACTAACTCCGGTAACCAGCCCGATTCTCATACTAACTCCGGTAACCAGCCCGATCATTATTCTAACTCCGGTAACCAGCCCGATCAATTCCAAGACCAACTCCATTCCTACGACAATCAAAGATCTTCAAGACCCATATGTAAGCAGGTCTGTTCTATATTGCACAATAAATCCAGCGACAGTTCTAAACCAGAGAAGGATGTCACGTCCTGGCGGGGCTATAAGAGCAAGAGAAGAGAATACCGCGGCCCGGCTACTCTACTCTTCCACTGACTGACATTTAATAAAAGTGTTGGTCTTTTTATCAACAGACTAGGACCCGATGCCGACACCTGCATGCAGTCTTACACAGATGAATGATGCACGCGACCCTGAAACATACGCGGTAATATGTTCCACTTACTTTTACGCTTCGCTTGTTTGTCGATTGACACGAGAAATGAATTCGCAACGGATGAACAGCTACGGTTGCGCTGATGGCCTTGAATACGGTCCGCTCTGCTTGACAGGCGTTGATCCAAATGGCTGGAAACGACCTTCAAGGATTGACGACTGCGCCAAACTCTGTCACGTCAATATTTGACAGGAACGACCTCCAATGATTGACAGCTGGCTGCTACGGTATTGTAGACGGATGCGCTCGTTGAGGAAACGGGCGTGGACGCTGTACGATACCGTGAATCTAACTCACGAATATCGTCCGCGTGATTGACGATATTTTAACTAGCGAAAACGGGCGTGGATGCTGCGGAGCTTGCTATGCGAGCAAGTCTATCACTATCACGCACGTACGCGAACACGTAACAGGAAATTGAATAAGGAATACTATTCGCGAACTTTCCAGTGAGAACTCTATCTCTAACTAACAACGTGTCACTTCAAACTACGAAGTTAGGAGCAAGGAAATAATAATTGGGATTTAGATTGACTCTGGTAAAACAAAGTATATTATAAACGTAAAAGAATACAAAGGTAAAGATGCTTATTATTAACGAAATCGAAATACGTACTAAGTACGAAGTATGAAACGCAATAAAAATGTTTAATTGAATAAACGAAGTAATATTTGAATTAAACGAATAAGAATACGATATTACTGAATGGTATTAGGGACTGTGTCTAAACAGTATGGATTTGGGAAGATTGTGTCTAAACAATCTGGATTTGGAAAGACTATGTCTAAATAGTCTGGACTTGGAAGATTGACGAAAACTCGACTGACCCACTCGGGTCCCCGGAGAGGACTGGGGAGAATCGAACGCTCGTCGACGAATAACGTTCGTCCGAAAAATGCTGACTTCGCAAAAGGGGACCGTGTCCTCTTTGTGCCGGTCTTCGTCGTAAACAGCGCGATGGCCGCCGCACTAGAGTCAGCAGTTTTCGTTCCCAGTGGTGCAGGACTCGAAAATTAAGTGGTAACCATTGGCGTACCTATTTATTTATTTAAATAAATTGGGACTTAGAATATTTTCGAGCGCTTGCTCTTGCAAGGCGTTTCGATGTAAATTTTATATGTCATATGATTAGTTGACATCATTTGTCGACCGATCATATGTTTGAAAATATTCTAAGTACTTTTGAAAATTACCAAAAATCGAAATTTTGGTAAAGTCTAAACAAACGCGAATTGAGAACATAACCTACAAATTTTTAGGTTAGTTTCATGATTTTCGCTCACGAGTCCAATGATATTTCAATCTTCGAGTTTGGGCCATTTTTGGCTATTTTAGGATTTTGACAGATTTTGGATTTTAGGTTATGTTGATGGATTTCAATCAGATGTACGTGGTGTTAAGGATTCATTGTTATGAAGGATTTTTAGGAGGTTTGGAATCTTTAAAGGGGAACGCTCGCTCTTATGTATCTAATTTTACATGTAGTCTTAAAGCTAACGTCGGAGGTGCGACCGACGTCACACCTCCCCCCTTAGAGAAGAGATTTCACGCAGTGGAATCTCTGCCTCTGGGTGGCGGTAGACAGGATGCACTGAAATGTCATCCCTGTCTCGCAACACTGGGTCAAGGGAATCGCAAATTAACGTTCGTTTCGTCAAGGGAGGACGGGTTCGGAATTCTCCGACACTGGCACTATCACTATCTTTGTCCTCGATGGCCGCTGAAGTCTTGTTGTCCCTCTGCTTCATGAATATAAAGAACCGGGTCAGTGAACTCCAGATGGCGACAACGAGATGCAGGCTCCAGCCGTATAGTGAGTGTAATGCGATGCCGTTAACGATCGTACTGATGATTGTTTTGATCGTGCGGATCGCTACATACACTCCGATTATTCCAGCACTTATTGATCCGAATGTAGTGAATCCGGACCATAATTTCTGTGCTGTAGACTCCGCTATCTGCTGTAGGGAGTTTTCATCGAGCAGGTTGAACATATTGATGTTTCCTGCTGCAAACTGTCTTCCCGTCGCACCCTGTGCGATTGAATTTATGACTGCTACCTTCTCTACAGGAAACATTATATGATCCTGTAGTTTGTCCAGGTCGTCTTGTGAATAAATGCCTCCCGTTGCCAAGTTCTTCGGATCTATGTATTTCCAGGTTGACTTGGCGAGGGGGTGAAGCTCCGAAGGAGTGATGGCCTCCATCAATGACGGTGTTAGGCGATACCATGTTCCGTGCAGTCTATAATATGGGGGAAGTAGCTCATTGCATGGCTTTTCTGTCCCCGCATTTGAAATGATGTGGTCCCTTGGCTTCAGGAATTTTGATGTGTTCCGATATGTGATGGGTAGCTCATCATAACACCGTTCGGTTTTCCTCACTTGGACCGTGACTGGTATGCACTTTATTATGTGCACTACCTCTCCTGCTGGAACTGCGATAAATCCGACATCCTTCATGATGGCAGTGGCAACTTCTTCGGGTGCTGAATGTAATAATGTGAGGGCGTTCTGGAGAATCTGACGCTCTAGCTCACACTTCTGACGGATTACATCTTTGTAGAGTTGAGAAAATTGTTTCCGGAGGTGCTTCTCCACGTAAACAAATTTGCTGTTGACATACGTGAAGATGTCCAGATTGTTGACCAAGGTGTGTGTTTTCTCCTTGAATTTTCCTGAACTTCCAACTTCCAGAATGAACAGCTTGGGGTGTTCCGTTCGGATTATGACATATCCGCAAACTGAAGATCTGCCTGTCTCCGTGAGTGCAAAAGTCGTGTCCTGCGATGCTACGGTATACAGGGTTGGAGAAGGATTCACCTTGGAGGATAGTTTAGTGGCTATCCCTTCGTACAAGACATCATAATTATTGAATTTGCACGAGTCCGTCGGCGTGGTTTCCCAGAACGTATGGCCATCTTGTGCGTCTAAGCAGCTTCCTTTTTGAAGGGGGCAGGTTTGCCCAGTTTGTAGATGAATCTGTCCGGTTGACAATCTGATTGGAGCGATGTAGTCGCGGATCGTGATTCGGACTAAAGCTTGTACCACGACATCGGTCCAAGTCCCAAACGGATCACTATACGTGGTTCCAGCGCAGCTACCATCGTTCTGAATAACTCCTGCTAACGTGAGGCCGTGAGAGGAGGTCGAGTTCGGCTGAATACCTGTGATCTGAGCGGCTGGGGTGATGAATATTGTCCCCGTCGTGTGTAGGCTCGAACAGGTTTCGCTGGAGATCGGTAATATATAGTCTTGTCGACCATTGGATACTACCGAATTATGTGAGTGCATGCCACAATAGTATATGGTTCTGTCTATTCCGATATGGCATTGCAAGACACGAGCTTGCGAGAATTCAGCTAGCTGCAGGAGCTGAATTCTTTCTAAATTTTCAGCTGGTGCGATGTCTTCTGGCTCGCAGTTAAGAGTGTCAATAGTTGAATACGTGGTAATATTCAAGGTTGAACCTCCACAGTCATATCCAATGAGTGTTGAGGCTTGCGTGGCAATAGAGAGCAAGATGGCTGCTTGTATCGGCTGCATGGTTGCTGTTATAGCGTTGTCGAGAGACTGATGATCTTCAGGGGTGACGGTTTCTCCTTGAAGATCTCGTTGCGTCGCAGGGATATCGTCTTCCTGCTGTGGAGTGGGGTGATGCTGACCAGAGGTTTTAAATTTCGCTCTTGGGTCGCTGCGATAGTTTATCGTTGGCGTAACGATATTGGAGACTCTGTTAACGCTAGGAAGATTGAATTCGTTTCGCAAGATACATAACGAAAGCTTATAATCAGACTTAGTTGTCTCGGGCGAGTATAATGTATCGGCTTTATTTCTTTTTCTTGCTGACGCGAATCTCGCGGAATTGTATTTGCCAGACGCATGGACTTTGTTTTCGGTCGCACGGATACCTGATCGTTGAAGCTGCAAGAGGTCTTGTTCCGGCGAGGATTTGAAGATAGGAGTTTGTGGCAAAACATAAACTCCTTTTGAATTAACTTTAGGAATAGAAATGTTTTCTAAATTGTTCTCATATGAACATTCTAAAAGTTCATCTGAGGCGAAGGCGCTGATGTTTCTTTCCACACAGGACTTTGAATATAAATCGTCGGGATGGTTACCGGAATTCTTTAAAGTATCGGGATGGCTACCGGAATCGTCGGGATGGTTACCGGAATTATTTAAAGAATCGGGATGGCTACCGGAATCGTCGGGATGGTTACCGGAATTATTTAAAGAATCGGGATGGCTACCGGAATCGTCGGAATGGTTACCGGAATTATCTAAAGAATCGGGATGGCTACCGGAATCGTCGGAATGGTTACCGGAATTAATAGAAGACGCGAGTTGATCGTTAACGATCGTCTCGTGCGCGCGGCACGCACGAGCATTGAATACGTCCGAATTGACTTCGGCTTGAATATTCGAAAAGGGAACCTCGATCTCTTCCACCTCCAACGTAGGCAGGGAGAAGGACGCCACTTCGGACGATGCGTTAAAGCATCGCAGGTATGCCTTTCCGTTACGGTTGGTGACTAAACAATCACCTAAGAACACATCGGGTTTTACATCTATTTTTCGCACATACCCTTCGCTTGGGCCCTTTACGTTGACGGCTATGCAGGCGGCGGTACGGCTTTCGATGGAATATTCCCGAGGATTCGAAAAGGGAATACGTAGGGTTTTATACTCTACGCATTCCTTCGCAAATGATATCTCTGCTCCCTCTCTGAAGAAGGGGGAGCCTAAGATACCATCTATATTAATTGGAAAACTGTCAGGCAGAACGTGTAGCGTGACTTTAATGGAATCTGCTAGCTCCGCATTGATATAACCGAGGGTCGCAATTTCTCCTTCTGTCACGCCATGGACGTGTATGACGCTGTCAGTTTTTAGATGAACGTCAGATTTGATACCAGACGCTCGGATTAAGTTGACCTCGGACCCGGTGTCCAAGAGGAACTCACACTCTTTTGAGAAGAGTGACGATCTTGCTTTTATTCGAGGGATAGGGGAGTCCGGCGCGAGATTTATTGCCGAGACTAATTTCGCGGATGGTCGTTCATTCTGCTGACCGTCCGGGTTATCTCTCCTATCTACTCGAATTTCATCTACTGCTGGTCGTCGCTGATGACGGCCAGCTGTGTTGCCTTTTGGCGATTCTCTTGGGATGCCTCCCGTCCTTTGGTCGCGTTTGTCGGGAGGCTTGATTCGTTTCCCGACTCATTTCTACTGTAATATTCGCGGCGGCGACATTCGTGTATGTCATGTCCCGTGCGCTTACAATATTTACAATACTTCTGATTCTCCGTAGGAAAGCGATCGCGACCTGGGGACTGGGAAGCGCGATCTTCGCGTTTATACGTTTCGCGCTGATTTGATTGCGACGGTTCGTGACGTCGCGGGGGAGGAGAGCGATACGCGTCTCTGTTATCGGGTTTCCTGTCTCGCCAGGATTCACGAGGTGAAAAGGAAGGTCGTTGATCTTTCCTTTCCGAAGATCTGTTGCGCTGCTCAGGCGCATTCCTATCATAATAAGAGTTGCTTGATCGCTCTGGTGTGCGATTACGAGAGTCGGAGAATGCAACGCGGCGTCCGTCGTCACGATAACGAACACGGTCAAGCTCGTACTGTTTGTACGCGGTTACTGCTTCGTCGAATATTTTCTGTAATTCGAGTGACGCGCAGAGCCTGACCTCGGCTCGAAGCGCTGGGATAAGACCACGCATGAAACAATCAATTGTGAATTTATCAATCTCGTCTAGATTGGGGACCCCGCGGCCTGAATCTATGATCGCCGTTCTAAGGTCCTTTACTCGCGTAATATAATTCAACACGTGCTCGGACTGTCCCTGGTGTATCGAAGCTAATTCTCCGCGATACTGATCGATGAATTTATATGGGCCTAGTACATCTTTCAGGCGGTTGCACAATTCAGAGATTGTGTTAATATTTACGTCTTCAATCGCGGCGTATGCCTGTCCTCTAAGCTTATTGCATACTAATCTAGTGAGGGTACGCTCAGCTGTGGCTGGAACAGCTTCCAAGGCTCGCTTGCACGCGCGAACGAATTGTAGCACGGTTATGGAGGTGCCGTCAAAGGTAGGCACAAGTTCAACCGCTTGTTTAACGGTGAAATTCGAAGAATCGTGCATTATGGGTTCGCGGGGCGCAACGACTGGGCTAGCTGGAATTGATTGAGAATCTCTGGCCGATCGGATTTCTGCTATCTCGCGGCGTATATCCTCGTACGTTTCTCTTTGCTCACGCGTTTCTGTTTCGTATTGCAATTTGAGTTGAGTCAACGCGGCGGTTTGATTAATGAGAGCTGCTTCTCTACGAGCTAAATCTTTCTGGAATTCAATTAATTCCTCTTCCGTAGGAGGAACCTTCTTTCTAGCCTCGCTACGCGTTTCCATGATTGCGTCGCTTGAAAATTTCTAAGTATGAAATTCGCGAAAAATAATCCGACTATATAACGTGGGCGAAGGGGCGTTTTCTAAACCGCCCGTCGCACTTTAACGTTCACTAAAACTCTCGATGAATTTGTACTGAGTACGAACATCGCGAAAAATAATTTGAGTATGTAACGTGGGCGAAAGGGCATTTCCTTCACTGCCCGTCGCACTTTTAACTGACACTATGCTTTCACGGACTCTAAGTCTACTGCGTTAAATTGTCAAACAATGATGGAACGCGCAGGGGTTCGCGTGCTAACACTGATTCTATTTTTATTCCTCGATGCCGTGCTTCTAACATCGGTGACCAACGACTGTCCTACCGACTGCGCCAAATTTGTCACAACAAATTTTGGCAGAGGTAGGACACATGACGTATCCTACAAAAGTGTTGACGGTGTCTCTAACATCGGTGACCAACGAGTGTCCTACCGACTGCGCCAAATTTGTCACGTCCTGGCGGGGCTATAAGAGCAAGAGAAGAGAATACCGCGGCCCGGCTACTCTACTCTTCCACTGACTGACATTTAATAAAAGTGTTGGTCTTTTTATCAACAGACTAGGACCCGATGCCGACACCTGCATGCAGTCTTACACAGATGAATGATGCACGCGACCCTGAAACATACGCGGTAATATGTTCCACTTACTTTTACGCTTCGCTTGTTTGTCGATTGACACGAGAAATGAATTCGCAACGGATGAACAGCTACGGTTGCGCTGATGGCCTTGAATACGGTCCGCTCTGCTTGACAGGCGTTGATCCAAATGGCTGGAAACGACCTTCAAGGATTGACGACTGCGCCAAACTCTGTCACGTCAATATTTGACAGGAACGACCTCCAATGATTGACAGCTGGCTGCTACGGTATTGTAGACGGATGCGCTCGTTGAGGAAACGGGCGTGGACGCTGTACGATACCGTGAATCTAACTCACGAATATCGTCCGCGTGATTGACGATATTTTAACTAGCGAAAACGGGCGTGGATGCTGCGGAGCTTGCTATGCGAGCAAGTCTATCACTATCACGCACGTACGCGAACACGTAACAGGAAATTGAATAAGGAATACTATTCGCGAACTTTCCAGTGAGAACTCTATCTCTAACTAACAACGTGTCACTTCAAACTACGAAGTTAGGAGCAAGGAAATAATAATTGGGATTTAGATTGACTCTGGTAAAACAAAGTATATTATAAACGTAAAAGAATACAAAGGTAAAGATGCTTATTATTAACGAAATCGAAATACGTACTAAGTACGAAGTATGAAACGCAATAAAAATGTTTAATTGAATAAACGAAGTAATATTTGAATTAAACGAATAAGAATACGATATTACTGAATGGTATTAGGGACTGTGTCTAAACAGTATGGATTTGGGAAGATTGTGTCTAAACAATCTGGATTTGGAAAGACTATGTCTAAATAGTCTGGACTTGGAAGATTGACGAAAACTCGACTGACCCACTCGGGTCCCCGGAGAGGACTGGGGAGAATCGAACGCTCGTCGACGAATAACGTTCGTCCGAAAAATGCTGACTTCGCAAAAGGGGACCGTGTCCTCTTTGTGCCGGTCTTCGTCGTAAACAGCGCGATGGCCGCCGCACTAGAGTCAGCAGTTTTCGTTCCCAGTGGTGCAGGACTCGAAAATTAAGTGGTAACCATTGGCGTACCTATTTATTTATTTAAATAAATTGGGACTTAGAATATTTTCGAGCGCTTGCTCTTGCAAGGCGTTTCGATGTAAATTTTATATGTCATATGATTAGTTGACATCATTTGTCGACCGATCATATGTTTGAAAATATTCTAAGTACTTTTGAAAATTACCAAAAATCGAAATTTTGGTAAAGTCTAAACAAACGCGAATTGAGAACATAACCTACAAATTTTTAGGTTAGTTTCATGATTTTCGCTCACGAGTCCAATGATATTTCAATCTTCGAGTTTGGGCCATTTTTGGCTATTTTAGGATTTTGACAGATTTTGGATTTTAGGTTATGTTGATGGATTTCAATCAGATGTACGTGGTGTTAAGGATTCATTGTTATGAAGGATTTTTAGGAGGTTTGGAATCTTTAAAGGGGAACGCTCGCTCTTATGTATCTAATTTTACATGTAGTCTTAAAGCTAACGTCGGAGGTGCGACCGACGTCACAAGGATATCAAAGCCTCCAAAGTAAAAGAACTTCATAACTTACTTCGAAATCATATCTTTGATGATCCACAGAAACTCGATTCCTTTCAACTTCCATCTGCACGTTGCCATGCGAAGCGAAACGAATACGATAAAATTAATCTCTGCGCTACAGCGAAATACGCGTCAGCAAGAAGGAAATATAAATCCGAGTACCCTCGCGATAACGAATACCCCTACCAGATTAAACGAGCGAAATACGAAACCTCTGGTCAGCAAAATCTCCTTCCACCACTGGAAGATCAGCATATCACATCGCAACACCGCTCCTCCGAAGCAGCAATCGCCTCAGAAGACCGTCAGTCCTTAGACACACACGAAACTGTAATCATGCAGCCGATCCAAGTTGCCATCTTACTCTCTATAGCCACGCGAGTGTACACCCTCATCGGATACGATTGTGGAGGATCTACACTGAACACGACAACGTTCTCCATCATCGATATTCCTGATTGCGAGCCTGAAGAAATCAAGCCCACGGAGGACTCAGTAAAAATCCAATTGCTACAACTAGCAGAGTTTACTCAGACGAGAGTAATCCAGTGCCACATAGAAATCGACCGCACGATATTCTATTGTGGCATGCACTCACATGTTTCCATCGTCACGAACGGACGACAAGAATATTTACTGGCAACCACCAGTGAAACCTGTTCCGAGTTGCAGAAGACCGGAACAATCCTCATCACTCCGACCGCCCAGGTCACGGGAGTCCAGCCCAATTCTACTACATCCCGCAGCCTCACATTGGCGGGAGAACTTCAAAACAACGGGCAATGCGCGGGAACAACGTACAACGACCCATTCGGCACTTGGACCAGTGTCGTTGTACAGGCCATTGTTCGAATAACCCTGAGGGACTACACAGCAACAGTGAAGCTCTCTACAGGTCAGATCCATCTACAGTCAGGACAAATATGCACCTTCACAAAAGGAAGCTGCCTTGATACGCAAGATGGACATACATTCTGGGACGTCGTTCCCAACGATTACTGCAAGTTCAATAGCTACGACGTTCTCTACGAAGGACTAGCTACCAGAGTTTCTACAAAGACAAAGTTCTCACCCACACTATATATGGTGGAATCTGAAGACACCACATTCGCGTTGACAGAATCTGGTCGTACATCAATTTGCGGTTATATTATTATTCGCACGGAGCACCCCAAGCTCTTTATTCTGGATACAAGTCTGTCCGGTAAATTCAAGGAACGCACTCACACCATAGTAAGCAATCTGGACATATTCACCTACGTGAATAGTAAGTTCATCTACGTAGAAAAACATCTGAAAAGTCAACTTACCCAGTTGTACCAGGATGTCATCCGGCAAAAGTGCGAACTGGAGAAACAGGTCCTTCAAAACGCACTAACGATGTTACACTCATCACCGGAAGAAATAGCAGCTGCCATTATGCGAGAACCAGGATTCGTCGCAGTTCCAGCTGGAGAAGTGGTGCATATTATAAAGTGCATTCCAGTAACCGTACAAGTTCGGAAAACGGATAAGTGTTTCGATGAACTTCCGATCACTTACCAGAATTCTTCCAAGTTCTTAAAGCCAGGAGACCATATTATAGTTGCCACAGGTACAGAAAAGCCATGCAATGAACTCCTGCCGCCTCTCTACAAAATAAACGGAATTTGGTATCGTTTAACGCCGTCACTCACAGAGACCGTTGCCCCAGCAACATTACAACCGCTCATCAAACCCACGTGGAAGTACGTGGATCCAACAAATATCGCAACAGGCGGAATTTATTCCCAAGAGGATCTCAACAAACTACAGGACCACATCATGTTTCCAGTGGAAAGAGTGGCCGTAATAAATTCTATCGCCCAAGGAGCATCCGGCAGAGATTACGCAACAGGGAACGTTAATATGTTCAACCTGCTTGACGAAAACTCCCTGCAACAGATAGCGGAGTCAACAGCACAAAAACTGTGGTCAGGATTCACCACATTTGGTTCAATCAGTGCCGGAGTGCTAGGAATATATATAGCAATCCGAACAATAAAGACTATCATAAGTACCATAATCAATGGTATTGCATTGCACTCACTTTACGGATGGAGTTTGCATCTAGCAGTCGCCGTATGGAGCTCCCTCACAAGATTCTTCATCTTCCTGAAGCAAAAGGACAATACTTACACGTATGCAGCAAGATACAGGAAAAGTGCAAGTGAAAGTGTTAGTGAACAAAGTGATTCCCCACCCACCCTAAACCCCGAGAAAAGACAGTCGAAAAATGAACATTGCGAATACGACTTGTCGGACATTGCAAAACCAGCCCCAGCCCCACGTGCCGACACCGACAACATTTCAGTGCGACCAGTGTTTCGTACAAATATAGGAAATACTCGCCGAGAACTGTGCTCCCTACGCGGAGTACCTCCGGACGATGCGTCGCATGAATGAGTGTGTAATCGAGTGTTGAGCGAGAAATTTCTTCCTTGTAAGAAATTTCTTTTCCGCGTTGGGAGGTGTTACGTCGTCCGATGTACGACGTTGGCCTTGTACACACACTATGTATACAAGGTCTGATCTACATAAGATCCACACACCGTCCCCTAGACATAAGAGCATAGTATTAAGATTTCATTATTCTATTGTTCTAATCCTTATCTCCGTCTTTACCCATCACCATAACTTCACCTTGATCAACACCTTACCTCAGTTTCAACCCATCACCACGACACATAATGCAATAAAGTATTGCATCACTCTGGAAGCATCTAGAAGCTTCTAGAAACGTCGAGAAGTCCAAGGACTGCTGCATCAGCAGTCCCACGCTCGTAGAGGGCAATAGGACAGCCACGAGACTGCAGCGTCAGCAGAAATGCACGTGCAGTCCCCGGGAGCGAAGACGCTGCTGCGTCAGCGGTTCTCCCACTCCGACGACTGAAGAACAAAGAGACTGCAGCGTCAGCTATCCCCACTCCGAACGAAGGAGGCAAGGCAGAGCGGACGCTTGCATCAGTCCGCCTCCATCTCGCGACTCGAGCAGTCCGCCTCCAGACAGCGACTCGAACGGTCCGCTCCAAGCGAGCGACTCGCACGGACGTGCCAGTCCGGCTTCTTCCGACTTCAAGAGCAGACGTGTTCAGTCTAGCTCCGCGAAAGTGAAGTGTGTCGATCCTTCACTCCTAATTCCAATTCCAATTCCAACTCTAACTCAACTCAACTCAAGTCCTAATTCTCATACATTATTCCTATAACATATTACAATATCCATTATTCATTAATCCAATTACTACTCCTATTATAATACTACTTACATATTGTATACCAGTGTACTTACCAGTTCTTATTTAATATATTGTTGTTATACCAGTGCTTCGATCTTGTTATTCTTGTGTTAGTTCAACACCATCTTCCAATTCAGTTCTTGCATCGAATATATTAAACTCGTGACATATCCGGACTTGGTCTAAAGTGCGCAGTGGAAACGCTGAGCCGCCAATAAGGAATTTGAAGCGAGTCATAGAGAAGTTCTCGTGCCACGTCTAGAATTGGTCTAAAGTGCGCAGTGGAAACGCTGAGCCGCCACTATAGACGTGAAGCGAGTTAACTACCAAAAAGGTTAATAACAAGTGGAAGTTCATTTTCATTATATTATTAATATTCCATCATTACTATTCCTTACCCATGCGACGCCCACGTCGAGCGGGACGCAAGTATCAACTTGCTAAATTGAGACGCGCGTTGAGAAATAAAGCGGTGCTCGATCAAATCATTGCCACTACCGAGTGGACCGAACTTCTGGGAACCACCGAGCACATTCCGTGTGACGCGTCCGATTACGTTTCTGTATACGGTTGCCCTTGCAACCCTCCTAAAGAGGTCAACCACGCGGACCTCTCGCGAGCTCCGACGCCAGTTCTACATCCGGTCGATTGTCCAGAGGTGATCGACATAGCCGACGACGACGACAGCCGAGACACGATCATCGTTCCCAGGGTCCGTTGCCGAATCATCCGTGACGTTCCTCTGCCAGCTCATCAACGTGTCATCTTGCGGCCAGCATCCAAGGCCATTAATGTCGTCCCGAACCGAGCAGCAGCAACTCTGCCTGATCTCCCCCACCTCGAGGACATCTGTATAGAAGACCCGATGTACGACACCTACTGCCAGTACCGCCAGTTCCTGCTACAACAATATTATTAGGCGTTAATACAGCATTGCGGTGAGTCGTATAATGTCTTGTATAATTGCCGAATCCTGTAAACTCACCGTTTTCGTTGCATCATCTCGCGCGTGATTCTTGTCGGACACTTCTTGTAACCGCGTCGGACGTTCTCTTCTAGACTGCATCCATAGCAATATCGGTTGTCCTAGTGCATATGACAGCCCGCGGCTGTCTCGGCACGAAAGACCACTCCTCATTTTAATCTTCATATCTCAACCGTCCGTCTGTCACTGTTCTCTTTTCTCTCTCCTGGTACCTGTAACAAAAACACAGTGACGGACGTGACAATATTCCTATGAGAATAAGCGAGCGAAATTCGAAGCCCAGCATCGGCAAAATCTCCTTCGACCACCGGAAGATATAGAACAAGTATTCCTACTCAAAGAACCCCGCAAAGGCAAATTCGATGCGCAATATACGGGTACTCACGAAATTTGCGACATCCTAGACTCAAACAATGTAAAAATTAAAGTAGGGAACCATTTTAAGATTGTACATGCAAACAAACTCAAGCGTGCGCCGAATAATCTAACGCAAACCCCGCGTCAGCGAAACGTGACACTCATCTGGACGCAGATAAGAAAAGACAAAAGTGACAGTGACACCAGTGATTCCCCACCCACCCAAAACCCAACTATGCAAAATGAACAAAGCGAAATAAATTGCATAAAACCAGCCCCAGCCCCACGTGCCGACACCGACAACATTTCAGTGCGACCAGTGTTTCGTACAAATATAGGAAATACTCGCCGAGAACTGTGCTCCCTGCGCGGAGTACCTCCGGACGATGCGTCGCATGAATGAGTGTGTGATCGAGTGTTGAGCGAGAAATTTCTTCCTTGTCAGAAATTTCTTTTCCGCGTTGGGAGGTGTTACGTCGTCCGATGTACGACGTTGGCCTTGTACACACACTATGTATACAAGGTCTGATCTACATAAGATCCATACACCGTCCCCTAGACATAAGAACATAATATTAAGATTTCATTATTCTATTGTTCTAATCCTTATCTCCGTCTCTACCCATCACCATAACTTCTCCTTGATCAACACCTTACCTCAGTTTCAACCCATCACCACGACACATAATGCAATAAAGTATTGCATCACTCTGGAAGCATCTAGAAGCTTCTAGAAACGTCGAGAAGTCCAAAGACTGCTGCATCAGCAGTCCCACGCTCGTAGAGGGCAATAGGACAGCCACGAGACTGCACCGTCAGCAGAAATGCACGTGCAGTCCCCGGGAGCGAAGACGCTGCTGCGTCAGCGGTTCTCCCACTCCGACGACCGAAGAACAAAGAGACTGCAGCGTCAGCTATCCCCACTCCGAACGAAGGAGGCAAGGCAGAGCGGACGCTTGCATCAGTCCGCCTCCATCTCGCGACTCGAGCAGTCCGCCTTCAGCCAGCGACTCGCACAGACGTGTGTCACGTCCTGGCGGGGCTATAAAAGCAAGAGAAGAGAATACCGCGGCCCGGCTACTCTACTCTTCCACTGACTGACATTTAATAAAAGTGTTGGTCTTTTTATCAACAGACTAGGACCCGATGCCGACACCTGCATGCAGTCTTACACAGATGAATGATGCACGCGACCCTGAAACATACGCGGTAATATGTTCCACTTACTTTTACGCTTCGCTTGTTTGTCGATTGACACGAGACATGAATTCGCAACGGATGAACAGCTACGGTTGCGCTGATGGCCTTGAATACGGTCCGCTCTGCTTGACAGGGGTTGATCCAAATGGCTGGAAACGACCTTCAAGGATTGACGACTGCGCCAAACTCTGTCACGTCAATATTTGACAGGAACGACCTCCAATGATTGACAGCTGGCTGCTACGGTATTGTAGACGGATGCGCTCGTTGAGGAAACGGGCGTGGACGCTGTACGATACCGTGAATCTAACTCACGAATATCGTCCGCGTGATTGACGATATTTTAACTAGCGAAAACGGGCGTGGACGCTGTGCGATCCCGTGAATTTATCTCGCGAATATCGTCCGCGTGGTTGACGATATTTTGATTCGAGAAAACGGACGTGGATGCTGCGGGGCTTGCTATGCGAGCAAGTCTATCACTATCACGCACGTACGCGAACACGTAACAGGAAATTGAATAAGGAATACTATTCGCGAACTTTCCAGTGAGAACTCTATCTCTAACTAACAACGTGTCACTTCAAACTACGAAGTTAGGAGCAAGGAAATAATAATTGGGATTTAGATTGACTCTGGTAAAACAAAGTATATTAATAACGTAAAAGAATACAAAGGTAAAGATGCTTACTATTAACGAAATCGAAATACGTACTAAGTACGAAATATGAAACGCAATAAAAATGTTTAATTGAATAAACGAAGTAATATTTGAATTAAACGAATAAGAATACGATATTACTGAATGGTATTAGGGACTGTGTCTAAACAGTATGGATTTGGGAAGATTGTGTCTAAACAATCTGGATTTGGAAAGACTATGTCTAAATAGTCTGGACTTGGAAGATTGACGAAAACTCGACTGACCCACTCGGGTCCCCGGAGAGGACTGGGGAAAAATCGAACGTTCGTCGACGAACAACGTTCGTCCGAAAAATGCTGACTTCGCAAAAGGGGACCGTGTCCTCTTTGTGCCGGTCTTCGTCGTAAACAGCGCGATGGCCGCCGCACTAGAGTCAGCAGTTTTCGTTCCCAGTGGTGCAGGACTCGAAAATTAAGTGGTAACCATTGGCGTACCTATTTATTTATTTAAATAAATTGGGACTTAGAATATTTTCGAGCGCTTGCTCTTGCAAGGCGTTTCGATGTAAATTTTATATGTCATATGATTAGTTGACATCATTTGTCGACCGATCATATGTTTGAAAATATTCTAAGTACTTTTGAAAATTACCAAAAATCGAAATTTTGGTAAAGTCTAAACAAACGCGAATTGAGAACCTAACCTACAAATTTTTAGGTTAGTTTCATGATTTTCGCTCACGAGTCCAATGATATTTCAATCTTCGAGTTTGGGCCATTTTTGGCTATTTTAGGATTTTGACAGATTTTGGATTTTAGGTTATGTTGATGGATTTCAATCAGATGTACGTGGTGTTAAGGATTCATTGTTATGAAGGATTTTTAGGAGTTTTGGAATCTTTAAAGGGGAACGCTCGCTCTTATGTATCTAATTTTACATGTAGTCTTAAAGCTAACGTCGGAGGTGCGACCGACGTCACACCTCCCCCCTTAGAGAAGAGATTTCACGCAGTGGAATCTCTGCCTCTGGGTGGCGGTAGACAGGATGCACTGAAATGTCATCCCTGTCTCGCAACGCTGGGTCAAGGGAATCGCAAATTAACGTTCGTTTCGTCAAGGGAGGACGGGTTCGGAATTCTCCGACACTGGCACTATCACTATCTTTGTCCTCGATGGCCGCTGAAGTCTTGTTGTCCCTCTGCTTCATGAATATAAAGAACCGGGTCAGTGAACTCCAGATGGCGACAACGAGATGCAGGCTCCAGCCGTATAGTGAGTGTAATGCGATGCCGTTAACGATCGTACTGATGATTGTTTTGATCGTGCGGATCGCTACATACACTCCGATTATTCCAGCACTTATTGATCCGAATGTAGTGAATCCGGACCATAATTTCTGTGCTGTAGACTCCGCTATCTGCTGTAGGGAGTTTTCATCGAGCAGGTTGAACATATTGATGTTTCCTGCTGCAAACTGTCTTCCCGTCGCACCCTGTGCGATTGAATTTATGACTGCTACCTTCTCTACAGGAAACATTATATGATCCTGTAGTTTGTCCAGGTCGTCTTGTGAATAAATGCCTCCCGTTGCCAAGTTCTTCGGATCTATGTATTTCCAGGTTGACTTGGCGAGGGGGTGAAGCTCCGAAGGAGTGATGGCCTCCATCAATGACGGTGTTAGGCGATACCATGTTCCGTGCAGTCTATAATATGGGGGAAGTAGCTCATTGCATGGCTTTTCTGTCCCCGTATTTGAAATGATGTGGTCCCTTGGCTTCAGGAATTTTGATGTGTTCCGATACGTGATGGGTAGCTCATCATAACACCGTTCGGTTTTCCTCACTTGGACCGTGACTGGTATGCACTTTATTATGTGCACTACCTCTCCTGCTGGAACTGCGATAAATCCGACATCCTTCATGATGGCAGTGGCAACTTCTTCGGGTGCTGAATGTAATAATGTGAGGGCGTTCTGGAGAATCTGACGCTCTAGCTCACACTTCTGACGGATTACATCTTTGTAGAGTTGAGAAAATTGTTTCCGGAGGTGCTTCTCCACGTAAACAAATTTGCTGTTGACATACGTGAAGATGTCCAGATTGTTGACCAAGGTGTGTGTTTTCTCCTTGAATTTTCCTGAACTTCCAACTTCCAGAATGAACAGCTTGGGGTGTTCCGTTCGGATTATGACATATCCGCAAACTGACGATCTGCCTGTCTCCGTGAGTGCAAAAGTCGTATCCTGCGATGCTACGGTATACAGGGTTGGAGAAGGATTCACCTTGGAGGATAGTTTAGTGGCTATCCCTTCGTACAAGACATCATAATTATTGAATTTGCACGAGTCCGTCGGCGTGGTTTCCCAGAACGTATGGCCATCTTGTGCGTCTAAGCAGCTTCCTTTTTGAAGGGGGCAGGTTTGCCCAGTTTGTAGATGAATCTGTCCGGTTGACAATCTGATTGGAGCGATGTAGTCGCGGATCGTGATTCGGACTAAAGCTTGTACCACGACATCGGTCCAAGTCCCAAACGGATCACTATACGTGGTTCCAGCGCAGCTACCATCGTTCTGAATAACTCCTGCTAACGTGAGGCCGTGAGAGGAGGTCGAGTTCGGCTGAATACCTGTGATCTGGGCGGCTGGGGTGATGAATATTGTCCCCGTCGTGTGCAGGCTCGAACAGGTTTCGCTGGAGATCGGTAATATATAGTCTTGTCGACCATTGGATACTACCGAATTATGTGAATGCATGCCACAATAGTATATGGTTCTGTCTATTCCGATATGGCATTGCAAAACACGAGCTTGCGAGAATTCAGCTAGCTGCAGGAGCTGAATTCTTTCTAAATTTTCAGCTGGTGCGATGTCTTCTGGCTCGCAGTTAAGAGTGTCAATAGTTGAATACGTGGTAATATTCAAGGTTGAACCTCCACAGTCATATCCAATGAGTGTTGAGGCTTGCGTGGCAATAGAGAGCAAGATAGCTGCTTGTATCGGCTGCATGGTTGCTGTTATAGCGTTGTCGAGAGACTGATGATCTTCAGGGGTGACGGTTTCTCCTTGAAGATCTCGTTGCGTCGCAGGGATATCGTCTTCCTGCTGTGGAGTGGGGTGATGCTGACCAGAGGTTTTAAATTTCGCTCTTGGGTCGCTGCGATAGTTTATCGTTGGCGTAACGATATTGGAGACTCTGTTAACGCTAGGAAGATTGAATTCGTTTCGCAAGATACATAACGAAAGCTTATAATCAGACTTAGTTGTCTCGGGCGAGTATAATGTATCGGCTTTATTTCTTTTTCTTGCTGACGCGAATCTCGCGGAATTGTATTTGCCAGACGCATGGACTTTGTTTTCGGTCGCACGGATACCTGATCGTTGAAGCTGGAAGAGGCGTTGTTCCGGCGAGGATTTGAAGATAGGAGTTTGCGGCAAAACATAAACTCCTTTTGATTTAACTTTAGGAATAGAAATGTTTTCTAAATTGTTCTCATATGAACATTCTAAAAGTTCATCTGAGGCGAAGGCGTTGATGTTTCTTTCCACACAGGACTTTGAATATAAATCGTCGGGATGGTTACCGGAATTCTTTAAAGTATCGGGATGGCTACCGGAATCGTCGGGATGGTTACCGGAATTATTTAAAGAATCGGGATGGCTACCGGAATCGTCGGGATGGTTACCGGAATTATTTAAAGAATCGGGATGGCTACCGGAATTATTTAAAGAATCGGGATGGCTACCGGAATCGTCGGAATGGTTACCGGAATTAATAGAAGACGCGAGTTGATCGTTAACGATCGTCTCGTGCGCGCGGCACGCACGAGCATTGAATAAGTCCGAATTGACTTCGGCTTGAATATTCGAAAAGGGAACCTCGATCTCTTCCACCTCCAACGTAGGCAGGGAGAAGGACGCCACTTCGGACGATGCGTTAAAGCATCGCAGGTATGCCTTTCCGTTACGGTTGGTGACTAAACAATCACCTAAGAACACATCGGGTTTTACATCTACTTTTCGCACATACCCTTCGCTTGGGCCCTTTACGTTGACGGCTATGCAGGCGGCGGTACGGCTTTCGACGGAATATTCCCGAGGATTCGAAAAGGGAATACGTAGGTTTTTATACTCTACGCATTCCTTCGCAAATGATATCTCTGCTCCCTCTCTGAAGAAGGGGGAGCCTAAGATACCATCTATATTAATTGGAAAACTGTCAGGCAGAACGTGTAGCGTGACTTTAATGGAATCTGCTAGCTCCGCATTGATATAACCGAGGGTCGCAATTTCTCCTTCTGTCACGCCATGGACGTGTATGACGCTGTCAGTTTTTAGATGAACGTCAGATTTGATACCAGACGCTCGGATTAAGTTGACCTCGGACCCGGTGTCCAAGAGGAACTCACACTCTTTTGAGAAGAGTGACGATTTTGCTTTTATTCGAGGGATAGGGGAGTCCGGCGCGAGATTTATTGCCGAGACTAATTTCGCGGATGGTCGTTCATTCTGCTGACCGTCCGGGTTATCTCTCCTATCTACTCGAATTTCATCTACTGCTGGTCGTCGCTGATGACGGCCAGCTGTGTTGCCTTTTGGCGATTCTCTTGGGATGCCTCCCGTCCTTTGGTCGCGTTTGTCGGGAGGCTTGATTCGTTTCCCGACTCATTTCTACTGTAATATTCGCGGCGGCGACATTCGTGTATGTCATGTCCCGTGCGCTTACAATATTTACAATACTTTTGATTCTCCGTAGGAAAGCGATCGCGACCTGGGGACTGGGAAGCGCGATCTTCGCGTTTATACGTTTCGCGCTGATTTGATTGCGACGGTTCGTGACGTCGCGGAGGAGGAGAGCGATACGCGTCTCTGTTATCGGGTTTCCTGTCTCGCCAGGATTCACGAGGTGAAAAGGAAGGTCGTTGATCTTTCCTTTCCGAAGATCTATTGCGCTGCTCTGGCGCATTCCTATCATAAGGAGAGTTGCTTGATCGCTCTGGTGTGCGATTACGAGAGTCGGAGAATGCAACGCGGCGTCCGTCGTCACGATAACGAACACGGTCAAGCTCGTACTGTTTGTACGCGGTTACTGCTTCGTCGAATATTTTCTGTAATTCGAGTGACGCGCAGAGCCTGACCTCGGCTCGAAGCGCTGGGATAAGACCACGCATGAAACAATCAATCGTGAATTTATCAATCTCGTCTAGATTGGGGACCCCGCGGCCTGAATCTATGATCGCCGTTCTAAGGTCCTTTACTCGCGTAATATAATTCAACACGTGCTCGGACTGTCCCTGGTGTATCGAAGCTAATTCTCCGCGATACTGATCGATGAATTTATATGGGCCTAGTACATCTTTCAGGCGGTTGCACAATTCAGAGATTGTGTTAATATTTACGTCTTCAATCGCGGCGTATGCCTGTCCTCTAAGCTTATTGCATACTAATCTAGTGAGGGTACGCTCAGCTGTGGCTGGAACAGCTTCCAAGGCTCGCTTGCACGCGCGAACGAATTGTAGCACGGTTATGGAGGTGCCGTCAAAGGTAGGCACAAGTTCAACCGCTTGTTTAACGGTGAAATTCGAAGAATCGTGCATTATGGGTTCGCGGGGCGCAACGACTGGGCTAGCTGGAATTGATTGAGAATCTCTGGCCGATCGGATTTCTGCTATCTCGCGGCGTATATCCTCGTACGTTTCTCTCTGCTCACGCGTTTCTGTTTCGTATTGCAATTTGAGTTGAGTCAACGCGGCGGTTTGATTAATGAGAGCTGCTTCTCTACGAGCTAAATCTTTCTGGAATTCAATTAATTCCTCTTCCGTAGGAGGAACCTTCTTTCTAGCCTCGCTACGCGTTTCCATGATTGCGTCGCTTGAAAATTTCTAAGTATGAAATTCGCGAAAAATAATCCGACTATATAACGTGGGCGAAGGGGCGTTTTCTAAACCGCCCGTCGCACTTTAACGTTCACTAAAACTCTCGATGAATTTGTACTGAGTACGAACATCGCGAAAAATAATTTGAGTATGTAACGTGGGCGAAAGGGCATTTCCTTCACTGCCCGTCGCACTTTTAACTGACACTATGCTTTCACGGACTCTAAGTCTACTGCGTTAAATTGTCAAACAATGATGGAACGCGCAGGGGTTCGCGTGCTAACACTGATTCTATTTTTATTCCTCGATGCCGTGCTTCTAACATCGGTGACCAACGACTGTCCTACCGACTGCGCCAAATTTGTCACAACAAATTTTGGCAGAGGTAGGACATATGACGTATCCTACAAAAGTGTTGACGGTGTTTCTAACATCGGTGACCAACGAGTGTCCTACCGACTGCGCCAAATTTGTCACGTCCTGGCGGGGCTATAAAAGCAAGAGAAGAGAATACCGCGGCCCGGCTACTCTACTCTTCCACTGACTGACATTTAATAAAAGTGTTGGTCTTTTTATCAACAGACTAGGACCCGATGCCGACACCTGCATGCAGTCTTACACAGATGAATGATGCACGCGACCCTGAAACATACGCGGTAATATGTTCCACTTACTTTTACGCTTCGCTTGTTTGTCGATTGACACGAGACATGAATTCGCAACGGATGAACAGCTACGGTTGCGCTGATGGCCTTGAATACGGTCCGCTCTGCTTGACAGGGGTTGATCCAAATGGCTGGAAACGACCTTCAAGGATTGACGACTGCGCCAAACTCTGTCACGTCAATATTTGACAGGAACGACCTCCAATGATTGACAGCTGGCTGCTACGGTATTGTAGACGGATGCGCTCGTTGAGGAAACGGGCGTGGACGCTGTACGATACCGTGAATCTAACTCACGAATATCGTCCGCGTGATTGACGATATTTTAACTAGCGAAAACGGGCGTGGACGCTGTGCGATCCCGTGAATTTATCTCGCGAATATCGTCCGCGTGGTTGACGATATTTTGATTCGAGAAAACGGACGTGGATGCTGCGGGGCTTGCTATGCGAGCAAGTCTATCACTATCACGCACGTACGCGAACACGTAACAGGAAATTGAATAAGGAATACTATTCGCGAACTTTCCAGTGAGAACTCTATCTCTAACTAACAACGTGTCACTTCAAACTACGAAGTTAGGAGCAAGGAAATAATAATTGGGATTTAGATTGACTCTGGTAAAACAAAGTATATTAATAACGTAAAAGAATACAAAGGTAAAGATGCTTACTATTAACGAAATCGAAATACGTACTAAGTACGAAATATGAAACGCAATAAAAATGTTTAATTGAATAAACGAAGTAATATTTGAATTAAACGAATAAGAATACGATATTACTGAATGGTATTAGGGACTGTGTCTAAACAGTATGGATTTGGGAAGATTGTGTCTAAACAATCTGGATTTGGAAAGACTATGTCTAAATAGTCTGGACTTGGAAGATTGACGAAAACTCGACTGACCCACTCGGGTCCCCGGAGAGGACTGGGGAAAAATCGAACGTTCGTCGACGAACAACGTTCGTCCGAAAAATGCTGACTTCGCAAAAGGGGACCGTGTCCTCTTTGTGCCGGTCTTCGTCGTAAACAGCGCGATGGCCGCCGCACTAGAGTCAGCAGTTTTCGTTCCCAGTGGTGCAGGACTCGAAAATTAAGTGGTAACCATTGGCGTACCTATTTATTTATTTAAATAAATTGGGACTTAGAATATTTTCGAGCGCTTGCTCTTGCAAGGCGTTTCGATGTAAATTTTATATGTCATATGATTAGTTGACATCATTTGTCGACCGATCATATGTTTGAAAATATTCTAAGTACTTTTGAAAATTACCAAAAATCGAAATTTTGGTAAAGTCTAAACAAACGCGAATTGAGAACCTAACCTACAAATTTTTAGGTTAGTTTCATGATTTTCGCTCACGAGTCCAATGATATTTCAATCTTCGAGTTTGGGCCATTTTTGGCTATTTTAGGATTTTGACAGATTTTGGATTTTAGGTTATGTTGATGGATTTCAATCAGATGTACGTGGTGTTAAGGATTCATTGTTATGAAGGATTTTTAGGAGTTTTGGAATCTTTAAAGGGGAACGCTCGCTCTTATGTATCTAATTTTACATGTAGTCTTAAAGCTAACGTCGGAGGTGCGACCGACGTCACACGTGCCTACCTGGCCTCAGCCGCCAGTCCGGCTTCAAGAGCAGACGTGTTCAGTCTAGCTCCGCGAAAGTGAAGTGTGTCGATCCTTCACTCCTAATTCCAATTCCAATTCCAATTCTAACTCAACTCAACTCAACTCATACATTATTCCTACAACATATTACTATATCCATTATTCATTAATCCAATTACTACTCCTATTATAATATTACTTACATATTGTATACCAGTGTACTTACCAGTTCTTATTTAATATATCGTTGTTATACCAGTGCTTCGATCTTGTTATTCTTGTGTTAGTTCAACACCATCTTCCAATTCAGTTCTTGCATCGAGTATATTAAACTCGTGACATATCCGGACTTGGTCTAAAGTGCGCAGTGGAAACGCTGAGCCGCCAATAAGGAATTTGAAGCGAGTCATAGAGAAGTTCTCGTGCCACGTCTAGAATTGGTCTAAAGTGCGCAGTGGAAACGCTGAGCCGCCACTATAGACGTGAAGCGAGTTAACTACCAAAAGGGTTAATAACAAGTGGAAGTTCATTTTCATTATATTATTAATATTCCATCATTACTATTCCTTACCCATGCGACGCCCACGTCGAGCGGGACGCAAGTATCAACTTGCTAAATTGAGACGCGCGTTGAGAAATAAAGCGGTGCTCGATCAAATCATTGCCACTACCGAGTGGACAGAACTTCTGGGAACCACCGAGCACATTCCGTGTGACGCGTCCGATTACGTTTCTGTATACGGTTGCCCTTGCAACCCTCCTAAAGAGGTCAACCACGCGGACCTCTCGCGAGCTCCGACGCCAGTTCTACATCCGGTCGATTGTCCAGAGGTGATCGACATAGCCGACGACGACGACAGCCGAGACACGATCATCGTTCCCAGGGTCCGTTGCCGAATCATCCGTGACGTTCCTCTGCCAGCTCATCAACGTGTCGTCTTGCGGCCAGCATCCAAGGCCACTAACGTCGTCCCGAACCGAGCAGCAGCAACTCTGCCAGATCTTCCCCACCTCGAGGACATCTGTATAGAAGATCCGATGTACGACACCTACTGTCAGTACCGCCAGTTCCTGCTGCAACAATATTATTAGGCGTTAATACAACATTGCGGTGAGTCGTATAATATCTTGTATAATTGTTGAATCCTGTAAACTCACCGTTCTCGTTGCATCCTCTCGCGCGCGATTCTTGTCGGGACACTCCTTGTAACCGCGTCGGACGTTCTTTTCTTGACTGCATCCATAGCAATATCGGTTGTCCTAGTGCATATGACAGCCCGCGGCTGTCTCGGCACGAAAGACCACTCCTCATTTTAATCATAATATCTCAACCGTCCGTCTGTCACTGTTTTCTTTTCTCTCTCCTGGTACCTGTAACAAAAACACAGTGACGGACGTGACAGTGTTACGTCGGACGACCTCCGACGTTGGTCGAATCGAGGACCGTACCTCGATTCTAGGCTAAGATTAAATATTAAGTACATAATACCTCTTAAACCCATCGCTATCAAACTCTTGTTCTAAATCTAATATCTCTTAAACCCATCGCTATCAAACTCTTGTTCTAAATCTAATATCTCTTAAACCCATCGCTATCAAACTCTTGTTCTAAATCTAATATCTCTTAAACCCATCGCTATCAAACTCTTGTTCTAATTCTAATACATCTTAAACCCATCACTACTTCACCCACGACTTTTCCTAAACTTGTTCTAATACCCATCACTACTTAAATCTCGACTCTCCCAATTGTTCTAAACCCAACCACCACTCCAAACTCTCAATCTTACCTAACACTTGTTCAAACCCTCATCTACACTTATAACTTGTTTAAACCCTCATCTACACTTAACACTTGTTCAAACCCTCATCTACACTTACAACTTGTTCAAATCCTCAACTCCGCTCGAGTAAACGCCACCTGGAGAACAAAGAGATCGCAACGTCAGCAGTCTTGCACGCGTCACCACTCTGTCGAGAGCGAGGACAAAGAGACTGCAACGTCAGCAGTCTTGCACCCGTCACCACTCCGACGAGCGAGGACAAAGGGACTGCAGCGTCAGCAACCCCCACTCCGAGCGAAGGAGGCAACGCAGAGCTGCCTCTTGCATCAGTCTGGTGCTAGCCAGCGAAGTGAGCGGACGTGTCGGTCTGCGCTCACTCCATTCTCACACAACGACATCAGTCAGTCTGGCCCAAGCCAGCGAAGCGAGCAGACGTGTCGATCTGCGCTCTTCTAATTCGCGCTTCGACGTTCATCGACGTTTGTTCTACTATTCTATTCCAAATCCATTCCAATTCAATTCCTAAATCAATTCCAATTCTAACTCTTACTAACTCATACTCCGTATACGATTATTACGTTTAATTCATTTATTATTATACTACCAAGTTTATACTCAAGTGTACTCAACCTTCTTTATTTCAATATATATATTATATTTACCAGTGCTACGTGAAGTTGATTTCCACATCATTCTACTAAATCCAGTGACAGTTTCTTTTCGAAATTCGAATCGTGCCCTCGTTAATCATACAGAACTCGGCTTGGAGGTCAGTTCGTCCGCTCCGCTGAGAAGTAGTGGTTGACGAGTAGACGTTTGGAAATAATAACTTTCCAAATCAGATAAACGCATTTAATATTAATAATAAATAATTGAGCTCTCGCTTACGTGTTCAACCTCGGTCACAAAGGGAGAAGCTTACAGCTCCGCCGAGGCAATACGTCAACGAGGTGACACTTAGTCAAAAGACTATCGAAGTTAAAGTGACAGTTTGTGAAAGGAAACATATCAGTGTCTAAAGTGAAGTGACAGTTTTAATAGTGCCCTCGTTGTCGCACGGTGACCCGGCTCGGAGGCCAGTTCGTCTGCTCTGCTGGGTAGTGCCGATTAACGAGTGGACATTTTCGAGTCAGGTAAATTACCTCTGGCCAGCGCCTACGGGGAACCCCTGGCCAATTTTTCTTTCACGTTTGGGACTTAGACAAAATCCGACAAAAGGATTTTCAGAGTATTAACTCTTCCGAAACAGTTCCTTCCATACCTATCCCTTATGCGTCGTACACGTCGTGCAGGCCGAAAGTATCAACAGAGATCAACCACGCGGATCTCTCGCGTTCCACGCCTGTCAACGTTACACCAGCTGCCCGCTATGAGATCATCGATCTCATAGACATCTCTGACGACGACGACGACGCCAGGAATACCATAAACCTGTCAAGTGACAACAATAACCCGCCTGCCGTTCGTTACGAGGTCATTGACCTCGTCACCATCTCTGATGACGATGACAGCAGGAGCACGATAATCTTGCCGCACGTTCGCTGTAGGATCATCAAGGACGAGTACCTACCGTCCAACAGACGCATTGTCGTGCGTACCCCAGCGAGACAGCTGCCAAACCTTCCACATCTCGATGAGATCTGTCTGGACGACCCGTTATACCAGACCCATGCTGACCGACGAGCTCAGCTCCTTCAACAGTACTATTAAGATACAACAACTAACCGGTGAGAATTCGTATCTTTTGTAACCCCTTTTGTTCCATGTCAACTCACCGCGTTCGTTGCGTCAGCGTAGAAGTATCGCCATCCGCGTTGACTGCTAGCGGGTGTCGGTCTCAAATGACTATCGGTGTCCTAGCGCATATGACTGCCCGTCTGGCTGTCTTGGCGTAAAAGACCGTTTCCTCTTCAATTCCACGTGCCGCCTCCTGGGGTCATCTTCTTTGCCTAGGACGTGGGGCGTGACGTAACAAAATTTGGCGCAGTCGGTAGGACACGAAAACGGTCGCCGGTAGTTGAACCATTAACAAATTGTTTTCGTACGTCTGACATTTGTTCTCTATATCGTGTGTCGAGTAAGAATTCACACTAATATCGCAAAATGTCTCGCCCAATCACACGATCCCAAACGGATCCCCGAGCGGATCCTAATCAAGACCTTCCTCCGCCAACCGAGGAAGAGCTACTTCTTTACGCGCAAGATCTCGCCCGTAAAGAGGAATATTTAAAAGAGCAAACCGAATTCATTGCTAAATTGCGTCTTAAATATGAAGAAGACGCACAGAATCAAAATAACATGCTCGACGAAATACGCAAAGAGCTCCACAATATTCAAGCCTTGAACCAAAACTTACGTCACCAAGCGCCTACACCAGGCCCCAGTAACGTCTCTAACACGCGAGAACCTTCATTATCAGAGCCACGCGAAACCCCGCAATATGAGCCAACAGGAAATTTCGCGTTGAAACAAGCCGCAGAACTCGTACCCAAATTCGACGGAACATCGATTCCCGTCCTAAAATTCATCCGCGCCTGCAAACGCGCGCGTGATTCTATCCCCGAATCCATAGAACGTGCCCTTACTAAACTAATCTGCAATAAACTTTCCGATCGTGCGTACGCTGCCATTGAAGGCGAAAACATACGTACGATCTCACAACTTTGCGATAAGCTACGAACAGTACTGGGACCCTACAAATTCGTGGACCAGTACCGTGGCGAATTGGCAAGCGTAGCCCAGGGCAACAATGAGCATATTCTTGACTTCATAAATCGAGTCAAAGATTTACGAACCGCCATCAGCGATTCTACCGAAGGACATTACGACTACAGAGAAATCGATCGTTTCACAGTCGAGTGCTTCCTTCGCGGTCTACTCCCACAACTTCGCAGCGAAGTTTTGCATTGCCGTTCTCAGAATTCGGCAGAGATCTTCGAAGCAGCCATCTCTGCATATAAGCAATATGAGCTGTATCAAAACCGTCGTCGCGAATCTAATCGTGACGATTCCCGCAAGGTAAGCTTCTCAGATAACAGAAGCTCCTATCGCCCACGCTCTTCTGACAATTTCAATTCTCGCGAACGCATCCCTGAACGTCGCGACAACAGACCGGATGAGCGTCGCGATAACGGGTCCGACCAACGTCGAGACTCGTGGAGAAACTCGAACCGCAACTCTTATCGTTCTCCAACTCCGCAGTGGCGATCCGAAACCCCTCGCGAACAAAACCCGCAGCGCGAAAACCGGGACCCGAATTCAAATCGCGACAGACGTTCGGGAGAGCCCCGCAAGTTTTGCAACTATTGCAAAACTCCCGGGCATGACATTCACGAATGTCGAAAAAGAGCCTATAACAATAACCTGCGCTCGGGAAACGAGTCAGGCCTCCCGACAGGAACGAATCAACAGCGGGAGGCCGCCCCAACAAAGCGCAACCAAACATTCACGCAGACCGCCGTTCGAACGAACGAGCTCCCCGAAGACCAGATCGACGATTCGTCTCTGCAGTTAACCTCGCAGTAGACTCGCCGATCCCGCGCGTACAAATCTCCGCCCCTCAGCTTCGCGAGAAAAGTGAATTCTTATTAGACACGGGCTCGGAAGTCAATTTGATACGCGCGTCTAGTTTAAAACCTGGGATAACCATTGATCCCACGAGCACGATCGAAGTTCATGGAATAACCGAGGGTTCCATTGTGACGTCGGTCGCACCTCCGACGTTAGCTTTAAGACTACATGTAAAATTAGATACATAAGAGCGAGCGTTCCCCTTTAAAGATTCCAAACCTCCTAAAAATCCTTCATAACAATGAATCCTTAACACCACGTACATCTGATTGAAATCCATCAACATAACCTAAAATCCAAAATCTGTCAAAATCCTAAAATAGCCAAAAATGGCCCAAACTCGAAGATTGAAATATCATTGGACTCGTGAGCGAAAATCATGAAACTAACCTAAAAATTTGTAGGTTAGGTTCTCAATTCGCGTTTGTTTAGACTTTACCAAAATTTCGATTTTTGGTAATTTTCAAAAGTACTTAGAATATTTTCAAACATATGATCGGTCGACAAATGATGTCAACTAATCATATGACATATAAAATTTACATCGAAACGCCTTGCAAGAGCAAGCGCTCGAAAATATTCTAAGTCCCAATTTATTTAAATAAATAAATAGGTACGCCAATGGTTACCACTTAATTTTCGAGTCCTGCACCACTGGGAACGAAAACTGCTGACTCTAGTGCGGCGGCCATCGCGCTGTTTACGACGAAGACCGGCACAAAGAGGACACGGTCCCCTTTTGCGAAGTCAGCATTTTTCGGACGAACGTTATTCGTCGACGAACGTTCGATTCTCCCCAGTCCTCTCCGGGGACCCGAGTGGGTCAGTCGAGTTTTCGTCAATCTTCCAAGTCCAGACTATTTAGACATAGTCTTTCCAAATCCAGATTGTTTAGACACAATCTTCCCAAATCCATACTGTTTAGACACAGTCCCTAATACCATTCAGTAATATCGTATTCTTATTCGTTTAATTCAAATATTACTTCGTTTATTCAATTAAACATTTTTATTGCGTTTCATACTTCGTACTTAGTACGTATTTCGATTTCGTTAATAATAAGCATCTTTACCTTTGTATTCTTTTACGTTTATAATATACTTTGTTTTACCAGAGTCAATCTAAATCCCAATTATTATTTCCTTGCTCCTAACTTCGTAGTTTGAAGTGACACGTTGTTAGTTAGAGATAGAGTTCTCACTGGAAAGTTCGCGAATAGTATTCCTTATTCAATTTCCTGTTACGTGTTCGCGTACGTGCGTGATAGTGATAGACTTGCTCGCATAGCAAGCTCCGCAGCATCCACGCCCGTTTTCGCTAGTTAAAATATCGTCAATCACGCGGACGATATTCGTGAGTTAGATTCACGGTATCGTACAGCGTCCACGCCCGTTTCCTCAACGAGCGCATCCGTCTACAATACCGTAGCAGCCAGCTGTCAATCATTGGAGGTCGTTCCTGTCAAATATTGACGTGACAGAGTTTGGCGCAGTCGTCAATCCTTGAAGGTCGTTTCCAGCCATTTGGATCAACGCCTGTCAAGCAGAGCGGACCGTATTCAAGGCCATCAGCGCAACCGTAGCTGTTCATCCGTTGCGAATTCATTTCTCGTGTCAATCGACAAACAAGCGAAGCGTAAAAGTAAGTGGAACATATTACCGCGTATGTTTCAGGGTCGCGTGCATCATTCATCTGTGTAAGACTGCATGCAGGTGTCGGCATCGGGTCCTAGTCTGTTGATAAAAAGACCAACACTTTTATTAAATGTCAGTCAGTGGAAGAGTAGAGTAGCCGGGCCGCGGTATTCTCTTCTCTTGCTCTTATAGCCCCGCCAGGACGTGACAAATTTGGCGCAGTCGGTAGGACACTCGTTGGTCACCGATGTTAGAGACACCGTCAACACTTTTGTAGGATACGTCATGTGTCCTACCTCTGCCAAAATTTGTTGTGACAAATTTGGCGCAGTCGGTAGGACAGTCGTTGGTCACCGATGTTAGAAGCACGGCATCGAGGAATAAAAATAGAATCAGTGTTAGCACGCGAACCCCTGCGCGTTCCATCATTGTTTGACAATTTAACGCAGTAGACTTAGAGTCCGTGAAAGCATAGTGTCAGTTAAAAGTGCGACGGGCAGTGAAGGAAATGCCCTTTCGCCCACGTTACATACTCAAATTATTTTTCGCGATGTTCGTACTCAGTACAAATTCATCGAGAGTTTTAGTGAACGTTAAAGTGCGACGGGCGGTTTAGAAAACGCCCCTTCGCCCACGTTATATAGTCGGATTATTTTTCGCGAATTTCATACTTAGAAATTTTCAAGCGACGCAATCATGGAAACGCGTAGCGAGGCTAGAAAGAAGGTTCCTCCTACGGAAGAGGAATTAATTGAATTCCAGAAAGATTTAGCTCGTAGAGAAGCAGCTCTCATTAATCAAACCGCCGCGTTGACTCAACTCAAATTGCAATACGAAACAGAAACGCGTGAGCAAAGAGAAACGTACGAGGATATACGCCGCGAGATAGCAGAAATCCGATCGGCCAGAGATTCTCAATCAATTCCAGCTAGCCCAGTCGTTGCGCCCCGCGAACCCATAATGCACGATTCTTCGAATTTCACCGTTAAACAAGCGGTTGAACTTGTGCCTACCTTTGACGGCACCTCCATAACCGTGCTACAATTCGTTCGCGCGTGCAAGCGAGCCTTGGAAGCTGTTCCAGCCACAGCTGAGCGTACCCTCACTAGATTAGTATGCAATAAGCTTAGAGGACAGGCATACGCCGCGATTGAAGACGTAAATATTAACACAATCTCTGAATTGTGCAACCGCCTGAAAGATGTACTAGGCCCATATAAATTCATCGATCAGTATCGCGGAGAATTAGCTTCGATACACCAGGGACAGTCCGAGCACGTGTTGAATTATATTACGCGAGTAAAGGACCTTAGAACGGCGATCATAGATTCAGGCCGCGGGGTCCCCAATCTAGACGAGATTGATAAATTCACAATTGATTGTTTCATGCGTGGTCTTATCCCAGCGCTTCGAGCCGAGGTCAGGCTCTGCGCGTCACTCGAATTACAGAAAATATTCGACGAAGCAGTAACCGCGTACAAACAGTACGAGCTTGACCGTGTTCGTTATCGTGACGACGGACGCCGCGTTGCATTCTCCGACTCTCGTAATCGCACACCAGAGCGATCAAGCAACTCTTATTATGATAGGAAGATTAACCCCGTGCAGTTCACGGTAGGCGAACAGGTATACTTGTTAAAAGAACCTCGTAAAGGAAAATTCGACGCGCAATATACTGGACCGCATGAGATAATAGAAATGCTTGATACGAACAATGTCAAATTACGAATAGGAAACCATTTCAAAATTGTCCATGCAAATAAGATTAAACGTCTTCCAGGTAGCCCGAGACAGGACACGCGTCAGCGAAATATTGTAACTGCAAACTTAATCTCTGATCCTTCTAAGAAAGACGATAGCGAGCCAAGGGTCCAACCAGAGGAGTCAGCTTACGAGACTCTTCACTCCTCATCCGATCAAGCTCCGAGTCACATTGCGGATCCCATAGCTATCCACGACAGAAAGATGTGCGGACCGATGGGAGGAAGACGGCCGACCGTGCTGAAAGCTCACCGATACATGAGACGATACAACAACACTATCTGTTACAATGGGATAGTTCGAGTGGCTTGCAACGGCAAGTTGCTGTGCCGCAACTGCAGCCAATACACCCGAATTGTTAGAGTGGAACGATGGGAGCATCAGCGGATGTATAACATCCCAAATAGATGCGAGTATTGTGGAATAAGGCTATGCACCGAAACGCCAGTATTGGAGTGCATCCCTTGCGGACAGATTCTATCGGCAAGATGGATCGCACAACGGGACGACCCTGACTGGATATCCGATAGTTCCAGCGATGACACCGATTCAGACAATGGTGACATTTAAGCGGAAGCCAGTGATAGTGCCAGTGTCGGAGAATTCCGAACCCGTCCTCCCTTGACGAAACGAACGTTAATTTGCGATTCCCTTGACCCAGCGTTGCGAGACAGGGATGACATTTCAGTGCATCCTGTCTACCGCCACCCAGAGGCAGAGATTCCACTGCGTGAAATCTCTTCTCTAAGGGGGGAGGTGTGACGTCGGTCGCACCTCCGACGTTAGCTTTAAGACTACATGTAAAATTAGATACATAAGAGCGAGCGTTCCCCTTTAAAGATTCCAAACCTCCTAAAAATCCTTCATAACAATGAATCCTTAACACCACGTACATCTGATTGAAATCCATCAACATAACCTAAAATCCAAAATCTGTCAAAATCCTAAAATAGCCAAAAATGGCCCAAACTCGAAGATTGAAATATCATTGGACTCGTGAGCGAAAATCATGAAACTAACCTAAAAATTTGTAGGTTAGGTTCTCAATTCGCGTTTGTTTAGACTTTACCAAAATTTCGATTTTTGGTAATTTTCAAAAGTACTTAGAATATTTTCAAACATATGATCGGTCGACAAATGATGTCAACTAATCATATGACATATAAAATTTACATCGAAACGCCTTGCAAGAGCAAGCGCTCGAAAATATTCTAAGTCCCAATTTATTTAAATAAATAAATAGGTACGCCAATGGTTACCACTTAATTTTCGAGTCCTGCACCACTGGGAACGAAAACTGCTGACTCTAGTGCGGCGGCCATCGCGCTGTTTACGACGAAGACCGGCACAAAGAGGACACGGTCCCCTTTTGCGAAGTCAGCATTTTTCGGACGAACGTTATTCGTCGACGAACGTTCGATTCTCCCCAGTCCTCTCCGGGGACCCGAGTGGGTCAGTCGAGTTTTCGTCAATCTTCCAAGTCCAGACTATTTAGACATAGTCTTTCCAAATCCAGATTGTTTAGACACAATCTTCCCAAATCCATACTGTTTAGACACAGTCCCTAATACCATTCAGTAATATCGTATTCTTATTCGTTTAATTCAAATATTACTTCGTTTATTCAATTAAACATTTTTATTGCGTTTCATACTTCGTACTTAGTACGTATTTCGATTTCGTTAATAATAAGCATCTTTACCTTTGTATTCTTTTACGTTTATAATATACTTTGTTTTACCAGAGTCAATCTAAATCCCAATTATTATTTCCTTGCTCCTAACTTCGTAGTTTGAAGTGACACGTTGTTAGTTAGAGATAGAGTTCTCACTGGAAAGTTCGCGAATAGTATTCCTTATTCAATTTCCTGTTACGTGTTCGCGTACGTGCGTGATAGTGATAGACTTGCTCGCATAGCAAGCTCCGCAGCATCCACGCCCGTTTTCGCTAGTTAAAATATCGTCAATCACGCGGACGATATTCGTGAGTTAGATTCACGGTATCGTACAGCGTCCACGCCCGTTTCCTCAACGAGCGCATCCGTCTACAATACCGTAGCAGCCAGCTGTCAATCATTGGAGGTCGTTCCTGTCAAATATTGACGTGACAGAGTTTGGCGCAGTCGTCAATCCTTGAAGGTCGTTTCCAGCCATTTGGATCAACGCCTGTCAAGCAGAGCGGACCGTATTCAAGGCCATCAGCGCAACCGTAGCTGTTCATCCGTTGCGAATTCATTTCTCGTGTCAATCGACAAACAAGCGAAGCGTAAAAGTAAGTGGAACATATTACCGCGTATGTTTCAGGGTCGCGTGCATCATTCATCTGTGTAAGACTGCATGCAGGTGTCGGCATCGGGTCCTAGTCTGTTGATAAAAAGACCAACACTTTTATTAAATGTCAGTCAGTGGAAGAGTAGAGTAGCCGGGCCGCGGTATTCTCTTCTCTTGCTCTTATAGCCCCGCCAGGACGTGACACCATAGTAACACTCGGCGAAGTCGTTATATTCATTCAAGGGACAATCCCTGTCAAATTCCACGTGCTCGGGGACGATTTTCCAGTCAGTGTTAACGGAATTCTCGGCTCGCCCTTCTTTATAGGAGGAGCTGAGATTTCCTTTGCAAAGCAATTTGTTTTAATCGGAAACATTTCAATTCCGTTCTCTAATTCACGCGCACTGCCGACTGAGCCCCGCGATAGTTCAATGACGAGGGTTATTTCAATGCCTTCTCCAAAGACGGAGGTCTCTCTTGAAAAGCACGCCGCAAGGACAGAGGAAGAAACATTCCCTCTCTCAAAACGTCGGGTGCAACTGGGAGAGATTCGTATCACATCGAATAATATCGTAGAGGAACCGGTCAATAAGCGCAAAAATCTAAATCAACAGTCCGAATCAAGGACTGCAGCAGACTCTAATGAGTTTGCCGTTGAGCCCCGAACAGCCGCCTGCATTGCAGTCAGCGTACAGGGCCCGAAACAGGGATATATCCGCCGCGTCAGCGTAGCGCCGGATGTATTCCTCGGTGACTGTGTAGTCACTAATCGCGGAGGCAAAGCGAGCCTCAGATGTTTCAACACATCTCCGCGTCCGATCTCATTCCGATTACCCGTGTTAGAGGTGGAAGAGATCGAGCGTTATTCAACTAATTCCGGGTACTATCCCGACGCATTCGGTAACCATCCCGACCTTTCTAATTCCGGTAACCATCCCGACGTATTCGGTAACCATCCCGACCTTTCTAATTCCGGTAACCATCCCGACGCATTCGGTAACCATCCCGACGCATTCGGTAACCATCCCGACCTTTTCAATTCCGGTAACCATCCCGACGTATTCGGTAACCATCCCGACAATTTTAATCCAGAGTCCAAAGAAGACTCCCACGAATTCAAACCTATGAAGGTTTATTCTACAAGCTCCGGTATCAAGTCCGATTGTTTCTATTCCGAGTCTAGGTTGAAAGGAAATGTCCCCGCCTTTGATTCTCTAAAGACGACAGAACGTCTACATAAAATAAAGCATAAAACTCTACCTCGTATAGACCGAGTATACGAGTCGATCATAAAAGATCATCCCGCGATAATTTCTAAATCAGAGTCAAAGAGAGTCTATATTTCATTTCAAAAACCTACCTCTGATTTTTCGCCGGAACATGATCTCTTCCAATCTAAACGGTCAAGTATCCGTGCACCGCAAAGCGAGTTTCATCCATCTAGGAATTATACGTCTGTAAAATATGCGTCAGCAAAAAGGAGAAACAAATTTCGTATTATACTGTGACGTCGGTCGCACCTCCGACGTTAGCTTTAAGACTACATGTAAAATTAGATACATAAGAGCGAGCGTTCCCCTTTAAAGATTCCAAACCTCCTAAAAATCCTTCATAACAATGAATCCTTAACACCACGTACATCTGATTGAAATCCATCAACATAACCTAAAATCCAAAATCTGTCAAAATCCTAAAATAGCCAAAAATGGCCCAAACTCGAAGATTGAAATATCATTGGACTCGTGAGCGAAAATCATGAAACTAACCTAAAAATTTGTAGGTTAGGTTCTCAATTCGCGTTTGTTTAGACTTTACCAAAATTTCGATTTTTGGTAATTTTCAAAAGTACTTAGAATATTTTCAAACATATGATCGGTCGACAAATGATGTCAACTAATCATATGACATATAAAATTTACATCGAAACGCCTTGCAAGAGCAAGCGCTCGAAAATATTCTAAGTCCCAATTTATTTAAATAAATAAATAGGTACGCCAATGGTTACCACTTAATTTTCGAGTCCTGCACCACTGGGAACGAAAACTGCTGACTCTAGTGCGGCGGCCATCGCGCTGTTTACGACGAAGACCGGCACAAAGAGGACACGGTCCCCTTTTGCGAAGTCAGCATTTTTCGGACGAACGTTATTCGTCGACGAACGTTCGATTCTCCCCAGTCCTCTCCGGGGACCCGAGTGGGTCAGTCGAGTTTTCGTCAATCTTCCAAGTCCAGACTATTTAGACATAGTCTTTCCAAATCCAGATTGTTTAGACACAATCTTCCCAAATCCATACTGTTTAGACACAGTCCCTAATACCATTCAGTAATATCGTATTCTTATTCGTTTAATTCAAATATTACTTCGTTTATTCAATTAAACATTTTTATTGCGTTTCATACTTCGTACTTAGTACGTATTTCGATTTCGTTAATAATAAGCATCTTTACCTTTGTATTCTTTTACGTTTATAATATACTTTGTTTTACCAGAGTCAATCTAAATCCCAATTATTATTTCCTTGCTCCTAACTTCGTAGTTTGAAGTGACACGTTGTTAGTTAGAGATAGAGTTCTCACTGGAAAGTTCGCGAATAGTATTCCTTATTCAATTTCCTGTTACGTGTTCGCGTACGTGCGTGATAGTGATAGACTTGCTCGCATAGCAAGCTCCGCAGCATCCACGCCCGTTTTCGCTAGTTAAAATATCGTCAATCACGCGGACGATATTCGTGAGTTAGATTCACGGTATCGTACAGCGTCCACGCCCGTTTCCTCAACGAGCGCATCCGTCTACAATACCGTAGCAGCCAGCTGTCAATCATTGGAGGTCGTTCCTGTCAAATATTGACGTGACAGAATTTGGCGCAGTCGGTAGGACACTCGTTGGTCACCGATGTTAGAGACACCGTCAACACTTTTGTAGGATACGTCATGTGTCCTACCTCTGCCAAAATTTGTTGTGACAAATTTGGCGCAGTCGGTAGGACAGTCGTTGGTCACCGATGTTAGAAGCACGGCATCGAGGAATAAAAATAGAATCAGTGTTAGCACGCGAACCCCTGCGCGTTCCATCATTGTTTGACAATTTAACGCAGTAGACTTAGAGTCCGTGAAAGCATAGTGTCAGTTAAAAGTGCGACGGGCAGTGAAGGAAATGCCCTTTCGCCCACGTTACATACTCAAATTATTTTTCGCGATGTTCGTACTCAGTACAAATTCATCGAGAGTTTTAGTGAACGTTAAAGTGCGACGGGCGGTTTAGAAAACGCCCCTTCGCCCACGTTATATAGTCGGATTATTTTTCGCGAATTTCATACTTAGAAATTTTCAAGCGACGCAATCATGGAAACGCGTAGCGAGGCTAGAAAGAAGGTTCCTCCTACGGAAGAGGAATTAATTGAATTCCAGAAAGATTTAGCTCGTAGAGAAGCAGCTCTCATTAATCAAACCGCCGCGTTGACTCAACTCAAATTGCAATACGAAACAGAAACGCGTGAGCAAAGAGAAACGTACGAGGATATACGCCGCGAGATAGCAGAAATCCGATCGGCCAGAGATTCTCAATCAATTCCAGCTAGCCCAGTCGTTGCGCCCCGCGAACCCATAATGCACGATTCTTCGAATTTCACCGTTAAACAAGCGGTTGAACTTGTGCCTACCTTTGACGGCACCTCCATAACCGTGCTACAATTCGTTCGCGCGTGCAAGCGAGCCTTGGAAGCTGTTCCAGCCACAGCTGAGCGTACCCTCACTAGATTAGTATGCAATAAGCTTAGAGGACAGGCATACGCCGCGATTGAAGACGTAAATATTAACACAATCTCTGAATTGTGCAACCGCCTGAAAGATGTACTAGGCCCATATAAATTCATCGATCAGTATCGCGGAGAATTAGCTTCGATACACCAGGGACAGTCCGAGCACGTGTTGAATTATATTACGCGAGTAAAGGACCTTAGAACGGCGATCATAGATTCAGGCCGCGGGGTCCCCAATCTAGACGAGATTGATAAATTCACAATTGATTGTTTCATGCGTGGTCTTATCCCAGCGCTTCGAGCCGAGGTCAGGCTCTGCGCGTCACTCGAATTACAGAAAATATTCGACGAAGCAGTAACCGCGTACAAACAGTACGAGCTTGACCGTGTTCGTTATCGTGACGACGGACGCCGCGTTGCATTCTCCGACTCTCGTAATCGCACACCAGAGCGATCAAGCAACTCTTATTATGATAGGAATGCGCCTGAGCAGCGCAACAGATCTTCGGAAAGGAAAGATCAACGACCTTCCTTTTCACCTCGTGAATCCTGGCGAGACAGGAAACCCGATAACAGAGACGCGTATCGCTCTCCTCCCCCGCGACGTCACGAACCGTCGCAATCAAATCAGCGCGAAACGTATAAACGCGAAGATCGCGCTTCCCAGTCCCCAGGTCGCGATCGCTTTCCTACGGAGAATCAGAAGTATTGTAAATATTGTAAGCGCACGGGACATGACATACACGAATGTCGCCGCCGCGAATATTACAGTAGAAATGAGTCGGGAAACGAATCAAGCCTCCCGACAAACGCGACCAAAGGACGGGAGGCATCCCAAGAGAATCGCCAAAAGGCAACACAGCTGGCCGTCATCAGCGACGACCAGCAGTAGATGAAATTCGAGTAGATAGGAGAGATAACCCGGACGGTCAGCAGAATGAACGACCATCCGCGAAATTAGTCTCGGCAATAAATCTCGCGCCGGACTCCCCTATCCCTCGAATAAAAGCAAGATCGTCACTCTTCTCAAAAGAGTGTGAGTTCCTCTTGGACACCGGGTCCGAGGTCAACTTAATCCGAGCGTCTGGTATCAAATCTGACGTTCATCTAAAAACTGACAGCGTCATACACGTCCATGGCGTGACAGAAGGAGAAATTGCGACCCTCGGTTATATCAATGCGGAGCTAGCAGATTCCATTAAAGTCACGCTACACGTTCTGCCTGACAGTTTTCCAATTAATATAGATGGTATCTTAGGCTCCCCCTTCTTCAGAGAGGGAGCAGAGATATCATTTGCGAAGGAATGCGTAGAGTATAAAACCCTACGTATTCCCTTTTCGAATCCTCGGGAATATTCCATCGAAAGCCGTACCGCCGCCTGCATAGCCGTCAACGTAAAGGGCCCAAGCGAAGGGTATGTGCGAAAAATAGATGTAAAACCCGATGTGTTCTTAGGTGATTGTTTAGTCACCAACCGTAACGGAAAGGCATACCTGCGATGCTTTAACGCATCGTCCGAAGTGGCGTCCTTCTCCCTGCCTACGTTGGAGGTGGAAGAGATCGAGGTTCCCTTTTCGAATATTCAAGCCGAAGTCAATTCGGACGTATTCAATGCTCGTGCGTGCCGCGCGCACGAGACGATCGTTAACGATCAACTCGCGTCTTCTATTAATTCCGGTAACCATTCCGACGATTCCGGTAGCCATCCCGATTCTTTAGATAATTCCGGTAACCATTCCGACGATTCCGGTAGCCATCCCGATTCTTTAAATAATTCCGGTAACCATCCCGACGATTCCGGTAGCCATCCCGATTCTTTAAATAATTCCGGTAACCATCCCGACGATTCCGGTAGCCATCCCGATACTTTAAAGAATTCCGGTAACCATCCCGACGATTTATATTCAAAGTCCTGTGTGGAAAGAAACATCAGCGCCTTCGCCTCAGATGAACTTTTAGAATGTTCATATGAGAACAATTTAGAAAACATTTCTATTCCTAAAGTTAATTCAAAAGGAGTTTATGTTTTGCCACAAACTCCTATCTTCAAATCCTCGCCGGAACAAGACCTCTTGCAGCTTCAACGATCAGGTATCCGTGCGACCGAAAACAAAGTCCATGCGTCTGGCAAATACAATTCCGCGAGATTCGCGTCAGCAAGAAAAAGAAATAAAGCCGATACATTATACTCGCCCGAGACAACTAAGTCTGATTATAAGCTTTCGTTATGTATCTTGCGAAACGAATTCAATCTTCCTAGCGTTAACAGAGTCTCCAATATCGTTACGCCAACGATAAACTATCGCAGCGACCCAAGAGCGAAATTTAAAACCTCTGGTCAGCATCACCCCACTCCACAGCAGGAAGACGATATCCCTGCGACGCAACGAGATCTTCAAGGAGAAACCGTCACCCCTGAAGATCATCAGTCTCTCGACAACGCTATAACAGCAACCATGCAGCCGATACAAGCAGCCATCTTGCTCTCTATTGCCACGCAAGCCTCAACACTCATTGGATATGACTGTGGAGGTTCAACCTTGAATATTACCACGTATTCAACTATTGACACTCTTAACTGCGAGCCCGAAGACATCGCACCAGCTGAAAATTTAGAAAGAATTCAGCTCCTGCAGCTAGCTGAATTCTCGCAAGCTCGTGTCTTGCAATGCCATATCGGAATAGACAGAACCATATACTATTGTGGCATGCACTCACATAATTCGGTAGTATCCAATGGTCGACAAGACTATATATTACCGATCTCCAGCGAAACCTGTTCGAGCCTACACACGACGGGGACAATATTCATCACCCCAGCCGCTCAGATCACAGGTATTCAGCCGAACTCGACCTCCTCTCACGGCCTCACGTTAGCAGGAGTTATTCAGAACGATGGTAGCTGCGCTGGAACCACGTATAGTGATCCGTTTGGGACTTGGACCGATGTCGTGGTACAAGCTTTAGTCCGAATCACGATCCGCGACTACATCGCTCCAATCAGATTGTCAACCGGACAGATTCATCTACAAACTGGGCAAACCTGCCCCCTTCAAAAAGGAAGCTGCTTAGACGCACAAGATGGCCATACGTTCTGGGAAACCACGCCGACGGACTCGTGCAAATTCAATAATTATGATGTCTTGTACGAAGGGATAGCCACTAAACTATCCTCCAAGGTGAATCCTTCTCCAACCCTGTATACCGTAGCATCGCAGGACACGACTTTTGCACTCACGGAGACAGGCAGATCTTCAGTTTGCGGATATGTCATAATCCGAACGGAACACCCCAAGCTGTTCATTCTGGAAGTTGGAAGTTCAGGAAAATTCAAGGAGAAAACACACACCTTGGTCAACAATCTGGACATCTTCACGTATGTCAACAGCAAATTTGTTTACGTGGAGAAGCACCTCCGGAAACAATTTTCTCAACTCTACAAAGATGTAATCCGTCAGAAGTGTGAGCTAGAGCGTCAGATTCTCCAGAACGCCCTCACATTATTACATTCAGCACCCGAAGAAGTTGCCACTGCCATCATGAAGGATGTCGGATTTATCGCAGTTCCAGCAGGAGAGGTAGTGCACATAATAAAGTGCATACCAGTCACGGTCCAAGTGAGGAAAACCGAACGGTGTTATGATGAGCTACCCATCACATATCGGAACACATCAAAATTCCTGAAGCCAAGGGACCACATCATTTCAAATGCGGGGACAGAAAAGCCATGCAATGAGCTACTTCCCCCATATTATAGACTGCACGGAACATGGTATCGCCTAACACCGTCATTGATGGAGGCCATCACTCCTTCGGAGCTTCACCCCCTCGCCAAGTCAACCTGGAAATACATAGATCCGAAGAACTTGGCAACGGGAGGCATTTATTCACAAGACGACCTGGACAAACTACAGGATCATATAATGTTTCCTGTAGAGAAGGTAGCAGTCATAAATTCAATCGCACAGGGTGCGACGGGAAGACAGTTTGCAGCAGGAAACATCAATATGTTCAACCTGCTCGATGAAAACTCCCTACAGCAGATAGCGGAGTCTACAGCACAGAAATTATGGTCCGGATTCACTACATTCGGATCAATAAGTGCTGGAATAATCGGAGTGTATGTAGCGATCCGCACGATCAAAACAATCATCAGTACGATCGTTAACGGCATCGCATTACACTCACTATACGGCTGGAGCCTGCATCTCGTTGTCGCCATCTGGAGTTCACTGACCCGGTTCTTTATATTCATGAAGCAGAGGGACAACAAGACTTCAGCGGCCATCGAGGACAAAGATAGTGATAGTGCCAGTGTCGGAGAATTCCGAACCCGTCCTCCCTTGACGAAACGAACGTTAATTTGCGATTCCCTTGACCCAGTGTTGCGAGACAGGGATGACATTTCAGTGCATCCTGTCTACCGCCACCCAGAGGCAGAGATTCCACTGCCTGAAATCTCTTCTCTAAGGGGGGAGGTGTGACGTCGGTCGCACCTCCGACGTTAGCTTTAAGACTACATGTAAAATTAGATACATAAGAGCGAGCGTTCCCCTTTAAAGATTCCAAACCTCCTAAAAATCCTTCATAACAATGAATCCTTAACACCACGTACATCTGATTGAAATCCATCAACATAACCTAAAATCCAAAATCTGTCAAAATCCTAAAATAGCCAAAAATGGCCCAAACTCGAAGATTGAAATATCATTGGACTCGTGAGCGAAAATCATGAAACTAACCTAAAAATTTGTAGGTTAGGTTCTCAATTCGCGTTTGTTTAGACTTTACCAAAATTTCGATTTTTGGTAATTTTCAAAAGTACTTAGAATATTTTCAAACATATGATCGGTCGACAAATGATGTCAACTAATCATATGACATATAAAATTTACATCGAAACGCCTTGCAAGAGCAAGCGCTCGAAAATATTCTAAGTCCCAATTTATTTAAATAAATAAATAGGTACGCCAATGGTTACCACTTAATTTTCGAGTCCTGCACCACTGGGAACGAAAACTGCTGACTCTAGTGCGGCGGCCATCGCGCTGTTTACGACGAAGACCGGCACAAAGAGGACACGGTCCCCTTTTGCGAAGTCAGCATTTTTCGGACGAACGTTATTCGTCGACGAACGTTCGATTCTCCCCAGTCCTCTCCGGGGACCCGAGTGGGTCAGTCGAGTTTTCGTCAATCTTCCAAGTCCAGACTATTTAGACATAGTCTTTCCAAATCCAGATTGTTTAGACACAATCTTCCCAAATCCATACTGTTTAGACACAGTCCCTAATACCATTCAGTAATATCGTATTCTTATTCGTTTAATTCAAATATTACTTCGTTTATTCAATTAAACATTTTTATTGCGTTTCATACTTCGTACTTAGTACGTATTTCGATTTCGTTAATAATAAGCATCTTTACCTTTGTATTCTTTTACGTTTATAATATACTTTGTTTTACCAGAGTCAATCTAAATCCCAATTATTATTTCCTTGCTCCTAACTTCGTAGTTTGAAGTGACACGTTGTTAGTTAGAGATAGAGTTCTCACTGGAAAGTTCGCGAATAGTATTCCTTATTCAATTTCCTGTTACGTGTTCGCGTACGTGCGTGATAGTGATAGACTTGCTCGCATAGCAAGCTCCGCAGCATCCACGCCCGTTTTCGCTAGTTAAAATATCGTCAATCACGCGGACGATATTCGTGAGTTAGATTCACGGTATCGTACAGCGTCCACGCCCGTTTCCTCAACGAGCGCATCCGTCTACAATACCGTAGCAGCCAGCTGTCAATCATTGGAGGTCGTTCCTGTCAAATATTGACGTGACAGAGTTTGGCGCAGTCGTCAATCCTTGAAGGTCGTTTCCAGCCATTTGGATCAACGCCTGTCAAGCAGAGCGGACCGTATTCAAGGCCATCAGCGCAACCGTAGCTGTTCATCCGTTGCGAATTCATTTCTCGTGTCAATCGACAAACAAGCGAAGCGTAAAAGTAAGTGGAACATATTACCGCGTATGTTTCAGGGTCGCGTGCATCATTCATCTGTGTAAGACTGCATGCAGGTGTCGGCATCGGGTCCTAGTCTGTTGATAAAAAGACCAACACTTTTATTAAATGTCAGTCAGTGGAAGAGTAGAGTAGCCGGGCCGCGGTATTCTCTTCTCTTGCTCTTATAGCCCCGCCAGGACGTGACAATACTATACCTCTGCGATAACCCGCGAACAATGATTATAGCATCTCCTGCGACTTGCGATAAGAAACCCTCCCAGGAGATTTCATTACAGTCCTCCGCTGACGCGAAATTAGAATCCGCGATAATCACGCGTCCGGTCAACACCGATAAGCGAGCGAAATCCGAAACCCAGCGTCGACGGAATCTCCTTCCACCGCCGGAAGATACAGAACAAACGACAGCAGCACTTCGAAGAAGTTCCTACAGCCAGAATCCCAGCCTGTTCCCAGCCGCCTACCACATCGTGTCCAGTATCCACAAACACAATCAACATGTGCGGACACTTACAACCGGCGAGACCATCGGCGAACAAAGCCGGAGACTTCATCTACAGATACCAGGGAATATTCTGCTACAATGGCAGACACAGAATCTCCCTAAATGGCAGAGAACTATGCCTTGCCTGCAGTCTCACTGCGGTAGTCAGGAGGGTCATCGTATACACGCACGTTCTTACAAGGAAAAAGAAGAACGCATGCGACGCGTGTACAAAACCCATATTGAGGGAAACCCCAATATTGGAATGCATCCACTGCAGCTTCCTCCTCGCACTGGATCGGGCAGCAACAGACACTGCCAGAATAAGAAGAGAAAGAGGCGAAATTCTCACGGACGACGAAGAAGAGGACGAAAACTCAAGAACCTCTTCCTCGGACGAAGACACCAATACTCAAGCAAATTAGAGATGCAGAGTGTTTGTGCCAAAGCCGTAATCTCGTCACCTGAGACAAGAGTGATTACTCTAACCAACAAGGGGAGCAAAATGCCGAGTCAACAGGGAGATTACTTATCCATACTCAGTATTCCCCTGCCGGTTGGACTTGCTCACCCCCCACTAACCTACATCGAACAAACAAAGCAGAAGAGCAGTCATTCTGCAATCGCCCACCGCTCGAGCAACATTACGAAAAAGCACGTTAAAACACTCATCAAAATGTGCAAACAACTTCCAATCAGGAAGGCCGGTCAGAAGAGACCACCTGCAATTCCCACCTACTTGCTCGAAATCTCCTGCTACAATGGCAGGATAAGAATAACGCCCGACGGAAGGAAACTTTGCTATGACTGTAGCCAGAGAACAGTCATTTCCAATGTAAGAATTTGGAATCACCAGCGAATGTACTCCGTCCAAAACGATTGCGAAGAATGCGGTGGTCCGATATGCACCGAAACTCCAGTAATGGATTGCCGAGAATGCCTGAGCATTCTGGCCGGACAGGGCATCATGTTAGAAAACCCAGAGGTCTCCGACTCATCAGATGACTCCGATTCATCCGAAGGAAGTTCGGACGAGGATTCAGACTCGGACATGGAGGAACACCTCATCACGAACTAAATGGCAACAACAGTGAAATAAGTGAGCCCATTCCCTCCCAAGACCCCAATAAAAGACAGTCAAATAATGAACATTGCGATTATAGACTGTCGGACATTGCGAAACCTACCCCAACTCCTCGCGCAGAATCAGACAACATCTCAGTGCATCCAGTGTTTCGTACTGTTAATACAGTCAACGTGCGCCGAGAACTGAGCTCCCTGCGCGGATCGCTCACTAACGATGCGTCTCAAGACCAAAAATTGTAATGCGAGCGCTCACCGAACACAACCTCGGACCGAGAGATTTCACTCCGAGAAATCTCTTCTCCGGCGAGGGAGGTGTTACGTCGGACGACCTCCGACGTTGGTCGAATCGAGGACCGTACCTCGATTCTAGGCTAAGATTAAATATTAAGTACATAATACCTCTTAAACCCATCGCTATCAAACTCTTGTTCTAAATCTAATATCTCTTAAACCCATCGCTATCAAACTCTTGTTCTAAATCTAATATCTCTTAAACCCATCGCTATCAAACTCTTGTTCTAAATCTAATATCTCTTAAACCCATCGCTATCAAACTCTTGTTCTAATTCTAATACATCTTAAACCCATCACTACTTCACCCACGACTTTTCCTAAACTTGTTCTAATACCCATCACTACTTAAATCTCGACTCTCCCAATTGTTCTAAACCCAACCACCACTCCAAACTCTCAATCTTACCTAACACTTGTTCAAACCCTCATCTACACTTATAACTTGTTTAAACCCTCATCTACACTTAACACTTGTTCAAACCCTCATCTACACTTACAACTTGTTCAAATCCTCAACTCCGCTCGAGTAAACGCCACCTGGAGAACAAAGAGATCGCAACGTCAGCAGTCTTGCACGCGTCACCACTCTGTCGAGAGCGAGGACAAAGAGACTGCAACGTCAGCAGTCTTGCACCCGTCACCACTCCGACGAGCGAGGACAAAGGGACTGCAGCGTCAGCAACCCCCACTCCGAGCGAAGGAGGCAACGCAGAGCTGCCTCTTGCATCAGTCTGGTGCTAGCCAGCGAAGTGAGCGGACGTGTCGGTCTGCGCTCACTCCATTCTCACACAACGACATCAGTCAGTCTGGCCCAAGCCAGCGAAGCGAGCAGACGTGTCGATCTGCGCTCTTCTAATTCGCGCTTCGACGTTCATCGACGTTTGTTCTACTATTCTATTCCAAATCCATTCCAATTCAATTCCTAAATCAATTCCAATTCTAACTCTTACTAACTCATACTCCGTATACGATTATTACGTTTAATTCATTTATTATTATACTACCAAGTTTATACTCAAGTGTACTCAACCTTCTTTATTTCAATATATATATTATATTTACCAGTGCTACGTGAAGTTGATTTCCACATCATTCTACTAAATCCAGTGACAGTTTCTTTTCGAAATTCGAATCGTGCCCTCGTTAATCATACAGAACTCGGCTTGGAGGTCAGTTCGTCCGCTCCGCTGAGAAGTAGTGGTTGACGAGTAGACGTTTGGAAATAATAACTTTCCAAATCAGATAAACGCATTTAATATTAATAATAAATAATTGAGCTCTCGCTTACGTGTTCAACCTCGGTCACAAAGGGAGAAGCTTACAGCTCCGCCGAGGCAATACGTCAACGAGGTGACACTTAGTCAAAAGACTATCGAAGTTAAAGTGACAGTTTGTGAAAGGAAACATATCAGTGTCTAAAGTGAAGTGACAGTTTTAATAGTGCCCTCGTTGTCGCACGGTGACCCGGCTCGGAGGCCAGTTCGTCTGCTCTGCTGGGTAGTGCCGATTAACGAGTGGACATTTTCGAGTCAGGTAAATTACCTCTGGCCAGCGCCTACGGGGAACCCCTGGCCAATTTTTCTTTCACGTTTGGGACTTAGACAAAATCCGACAAAAGGATTTTCAGAGTATTAACTCTTCCGAAACAGTTCCTTCCATACCTATCCCTTATGCGTCGTACACGTCGTGCAGGCCGAAAGTATCAACAGAGATCAACCACGCGGATCTCTCGCGTTCCACGCCTGTCAACGTTACACCAGCTGCCCGCTATGAGATCATCGATCTCATAGACATCTCTGACGACGACGACGACGCCAGGAATACCATAAACCTGTCAAGTGACAACAATAACCCGCCTGCCGTTCGTTACGAGGTCATTGACCTCGTCACCATCTCTGATGACGATGACAGCAGGAGCACGATAATCTTGCCGCACGTTCGCTGTAGGATCATCAAGGACGAGTACCTACCGTCCAACAGACGCATTGTCGTGCGTACCCCAGCGAGACAGCTGCCAAACCTTCCACATCTCGATGAGATCTGTCTGGACGACCCGTTATACCAGACCCATGCTGACCGACGAGCTCAGCTCCTTCAACAGTACTATTAAGATACAACAACTAACCGGTGAGAATTCGTATCTTTTGTAACCCCTTTTGTTCCATGTCAACTCACCGCGTTCGTTGCGTCAGCGTAGAAGTATCGCCATCCGCGTTGACTGCTAGCGGGTGTCGGTCTCAAATGACTATCGGTGTCCTAGCGCATATGACTGCCCGTCTGGCTGTCTTGGCGTAAAAGACCGTTTCCTCTTCAATTCCACGTGCCGCCTCCTGGGGTCATCTTCTTTGCCTAGGACGTGGGGCGTGACGTAACACTGGTATACAATATGTAAGTAGTATTATAATAGGAGTAGTAATTGGATTAATGAATAATGGATATTGTAATATGTTATAGGAATAACGTATGAGAATTAGGAGTTGAGTTGAGTTGAGTTAGAGTTGGAATTGGAATTGGAATTAGGAGTGAAGGATCGACACACTTCACTTTCGCGGAGCTAGACTGAACACGTCTGCTCTTGAAGCCGGACTGACTCTGAGGCCAGGTAGGCACGTCTGTGCGAGTCGCTGGCTGAAGGCGGACTGATGCAAGCGCCTGCTCTGCCTTGCCTCCTTCGTTCGGAGTGGGGATAGCTGACGCTGCAGTCTCTTTGTTCTTCAGTCGTCGGAGTGGGAGAACCGCTGACGCAGCAGCGTCTTCGCTCCCGGGGACTGCACGTGCATTTCTGCTGACGCTGCAGTCTCGTGGCTGTCCTATTGCCCTCTACGAGCGTGGGACTGCTGATGCAGCAGTCTTTGGACTTCTCGACGTTTCTAGAAGCTTCTAGATGCTTCCAGAGTGATGCAATACTTTATTGCATTATGTGTCGTGGTGATGGGTTGAAACTGAGGTAAGGTGTTGATCAAGGTGAAGTTATGGTGATGGGTAGAAACGGAGATAAGGATTAGAACAATAGAATATATGAGATCTTAATATTATGTTCTTATGTCTAGGGGACGGTGTATGGATCTTATGCAGATCAGACCTTGAATACATAATGTATGTACAAGGCCAACGTCGTACATCGGACGACGTAACAACGTCTCTAACACGCGAGAACCTTCATTATCAGAGCCACGCGAAACCCCGCAATATGAGCCAACAGGAAATTTCGCGTTGAAACAAGCCGCAGAACTCGTACCCAAATTCGACGGAACATCGATTCCCGTCCTAAAATTCATCCGCGCCTGCAAACGCGCGCGTGACTCTATCCCCGAATCCATAGAACGTGCCCTTACTAAACTAATCTGCAATAAACTTTCCGATCGTGCGTACGCTGCCATTGAAGGCGAAAACATACGTACGATCTCACAACTTTGCGATAAGCTACGAACAGTACTGGGACCCTACAAATTCGTGGACCAGTACCGTGGCGAATTGGCAAGCATAGCCCAGGGCAACAATGAGCATATTCTTGACTTCATAAATCGAGTCAAAGATTTACGAACCGCCATCAGCGATTCTACCGAAGGACATTACGACTACAGCGAAATCGATCGTTTCACAGTCGAGTGCTTCCTTCGCGGTCTACTCCCACAACTTCGCAGCGAAGTTTTGCATTGCCGTTCTCAGAATTCGGCAGAGATCTTCGAAGCAGCCATCTCTGCATATAAGCAATATGAGCTGTATCAAAACCGTCGTCGCGAATCTAATCGTGACGATTCCCGCAAGGTAAGCTTCTCAGATAACAGAAGCTCCTATCGCCCACGCTCTTCTGACAATTTCAATTCTCGCGAACGCATCCCTGAACGTCGCGACAACAGACCGGATGAGCGTCGCGATAACGGGTCCGACCAACGTCGAGACTCGTGGAGAAACTCGAACCGCAACTCTTATCGTTCTCCAACTCCGCAGTGGCGATCCGAAACCCCTCGCGAACAAAACCCGCAGCGCGAAAACCGGGACCCGAATTCAAATCGCGACAGACGTTCGGGAGAGCCCCGCAAGTTTTGCAACTATTGCAAAACTCCCGGGCATGACATTCACGAATGTCGAAAAAGAGCCTATAACAATAACCTGCGCTCGGGAAACGAGTCAGGCCTCCCGACAGGAACGAATCAACAGCGGGAGGCCGCCCCAACAAAGCGCAACCAAACATTCACGCAGACCGCCGTTCGAACGAACGAGCTCCCCGAAGACCAGATCGACGATTCGTCTCTGCAGTTAACCTCGCAGTAGACTCGCCGATCCCGCGCGTACAAATCTCCGCCCCTCAGCTTCGCGAAAAAAGTGAATTCTTATTAGACACGGGCTCGGAAGTCAATTTGATACGCGCGTCTAGTTTAAAACCTGGGATAACCATTGATCCCACGAGCACGATCGAAGTTCATGGAATAACCGAGGGTTCCATAGTAACACTCGGCGAAGTCGTTATATTCATTCAAGGGACAATCCCTGTCAAATTCCACGTGCTCGGGGACGATTTTCCAGTCAGTGTTAACGGAATTCTCGGCTCGCCCTTCTTTATAGGAGGAGCTGAGATTTCCTTTGCAAAACAATTCGTTTTAGTCGGAAACATTTCAATTCCGTTCTCTAATTCACGCGCACTGCCGACTGAGCCCCGCGATAGTTCAATGACGAGGGTTATTTCAATGCCTTCTCCAAAGACGGAGGTCTCTCTTGAAAAGCACGCCGCAAGGACAGAGGAAGAAACATTCCCTCTCTCAAAACGTCGGGTGCAACTGGGAGAGATTCGTATCACATCGAATAATATCGTAGAGGAACCGGTCAATAAGCGCAAAAATCTAAATCAACAGTCCGAATCAAGGACTGCAGCAGACTCTAATGAGTTTGCCGTTGAGCCCCGAACAGCCGCCTGCATTGCAGTCAGCGTACAGGGCCCGAAACAGGGATATATCCGCCGCGTCAGCGTAGCGCCGGATGTATTCCTCGGTGACTGTGTAGTCACTAATCGCGGAGGCAAAGCGAGCCTCAGATGTTTCAACACATCTCCGCGTCCGATCTCATTCCGATTACCCGTGTTAGAGGTGGAAGAGATCGAGCGTTATTCAACTAATTCCGGGTACTATCCCGACGCATTCGGTAACCATCCCGACCTTTCTAATTCCGGTAACCATCCCGACGTATTCGGTAACCATCCCGACCTTTCTAATTCCGGTAACCATCCCGACGCATTCGGTAACCATCCCGACCTTTCTAATTCCGGTAACCATCCCGACGCATTCGGTAACCATCCCGACAATTCTAACTCCGGTAACCAGCCCGATCGTTCCAAACCCAAGAGGGTTTATTCTATTACAAATCCCCATAAAGCTCGCATGAAGGAGCTAATGGACACTATTCCCATGAGCCACCTCAACCAAGATGAGACGGCTCATGTCAAATCTTTATTGGAAGAAAATAACGACCTCTTCCACCTCCAAGGGGATCGCCTGGGGAAGACAAACGCGGTCACCCATAAGATCCCCACAACGGATGAGATCCCCGTACACACGAAGCAATACCGTTATCCGCCAATCCACAAGGAGGAGATTAACAAGCAAATGTTTGAACTATTACAAAACGACATAGTCGTCCCGTCTAACTCTCCCTACAATTCCCCCTTGTGGATTGTCCCGAAGAAGGCGGATGCTAACGGCAATAAAAAATGGCGCATGGTGATCGACTACCGCGCACTAAACGAAAAATCGGTGGCCGACGCATACCCTCTGCCCAGCATTAACGAAATCCTAGATCAGCTGGGCAGCGCGACATACTTTAGCGTATTCGATTTGGCCAGCGGTTTTCATCAGATAGGAATGGAAAAGGAGGACGCCGCAAAGACCGCTTTCTCCACCCCCTTCGGGCATTACGAATTTAATAGAATGCCTTTCGGCCTCAGAAACGCGCCAGCCACCTTCCAGAGATTAATGGACACTATCCTTTCTGGCCTACAAGGCAACGAACTCTTCGTGTATTTAGACGATATTGTAGTTTACGCGCGATCATTAGAGGAACATAAAGCTAAATTCAATAAATTGGCCCAGCGATTACGCAACGCCAACCTCAAGCTACAGCCCTCGAAATGCGGCTTCCTCCACAAGGAAGTGGCATACCTGGGACATCAAATTAGCAAAGACGGCGTTAAGCCATGCCCACAAAAAATTAACGCCGTCCAGAACTTTCCTCGACCCAGAAACGCGAAAAATGTCCGCGAATTTTTGGGCCTAGCAGGGTATTACCGTAGGTTTATAGAAGGTTTCGCTAAAATTTCCAAACCCCTCACCCAACTCCTCACCAAGGAAAACAAATTCGTGTGGGGACCAAAGCAAGAAGAAGCCTTTGAAACTTTACGACAAGCGTTATGCACAGAACCCGTATTGCAATATCCCAATTTCGAGGAGCCATTTAACGTCACATGTGACGCTTCTGGATATGCAATTGGCGCTGTGCTAAGCCAGGGTGAGATAGGTAAAGATCGCCCCGTTGCATACGCCTCACGTATCCTGCACGGTGCCGAGTTGAATTACTCTACAATAGAGAAAGAATGCCTAGCAATAATATTCGCCGTACAATACTTCCGTCCGTACATCTGTTACGTCGTCCGATGTACGACGTTGGCCTTGTACACACACTATGTATACAAGGTCTGATCTACATAAGATCCACACACCGTCCCCTAGACATAAGAGCATAATATTAAGATCTCATTATTGTATTGTTCTAATCCTTATCTCCGTCTCTACCCATCACCATAACTTCTCCTTGATCAACACCTTACCTCAGTTTCAACCCATCACCACGACACATAATGCAATAAAGTATTGCATCACTCTGGAAGCATCTAGAAGCTTCTAGAAACGTCGAGAAGTCCAAAGACTGCTGCATCAGCAGTCCCACGCTCGTAGAGGGTGTCACGTCCTGGCGGGGCTATAATAGCAAGAGAAGAGAATACCGCGGCCCGGCTACTCTACTCTTCCACTGACTGACATTTAATAAAAGTGTTGGTCTTTTTATCAACAGACTAGGACCCGATGCCGACACCTGCATGCAGTCTTACACAGATGAAAGATGCACGCGACCCTGAAACATACGCGATAATATGTTCCACTTACTTTTACGCTTCGCTTGTTTGTCGATTGACACGAGAAATGAATTCGCAACGGATGAACGGCTACGGTTGCGCTGATGACCTTGAATTCGGTCCGCTCTGCTTGACAGGCGTTAATCCAAATGGCTGGAAACGACCTTCAAGGATTGACGACTGCGCCAAACTCTGTCACGTCAATATTTGACAGGAACGACCTCCAATGATTGACAGCTGGCTGCTACGGTATTGTAGACGGATGCGCTCGTTGAGGAAACGGGCGTGGACGCTGTACGATACCGTGAATCTAACTCACGAATATCGTCCGCGTGATTGACGATATTTTAACTAGCGAAAACGGGCGTGGACGCTGTGCGATCCCGTGAATTTATCTCGCGAATATCGTCCGCGTGGTTGACGATACTTTGATTCAAGAAAACGGACGTGGATGCTGCGGAGCTTGCTATGCGAGCAAGTCTATCACTATCACGCACGTACGCGAACACGTAACAGGAAATTGAATAAGGAATACTATTCGCGAACTTTCCAGTGAGAACTCTATCTCTAACTAACAACGTGTCACTTCAAACTACGAAGTTAGGAGCAAGGAAATAATAATTGGGATTTAGATTGACTCTGGTAAAACAAAGTATATTATAAACGTAAAAGAATACAAAGGTAAAGATGCTTATTATTAACGAAATCGATATACGTACTAAGTACGAAATATGAAACGCAATAAAAATGTTTAATTGAATAAACGAAGTAATATTTGAATTAAACGAATAAGAATACGATATTACTGAATGGTATTAGGGACTGTGTCTAAACAGTATGGATTTGGAAAGATTGTGTCTAAACAATCTGGATTTGGAAAGACTATGTCTAAATAGTCTGGACTTGGAAGATTGACGAAAACTCGACTGACCCACTCGGGTCCCCGGAGAGGACTGTGGAGAATCGAACGTTCGTCGACGAATAACGTTCGTCCGAAAAATGCTGACTTCGCAAAAGGGGACCGTGTCCTCTTTGTGCCGGTCTTCGTCGTAAACAGCGCGATGGCCGCCGCACTAGAGTCAGCAGTTTTCGTTCCCAGTGGTGCAGGACTCGAAAATTAAGTGGTAACCATTGGCGTACCTATTTATTTATTTAAATAAATTGGGACTTAGAATATTTTCGAGCGCTTGCTCTTGCAAGGCGTTTCGATTTAAATTTTATATGTCATATGATTAGTTGACATCATTTGTCGACCGATCATATGTTTGAAAATATTCTAAGTACTTTTGAAAATTACCAAAAATCGAAATTTTGGTAAAGTCTAAACAAACGCGAATTGAGAACATAACCTACAAATTTTTAGGTTAGTTTCATGATTTTCGCTCACGAGTCCAATGATATTTCAATCTTCGAGTTTGGGCCATTTTTGGCTATTTTAGGAATTTGACAGATTTTGGATTTTAGGTTATGTTGGTGGATTTCGATCAGATGTACGTGGTGTTTAGGATTCATTGTTATGAAGGATTTTTAGGAGTTTTGGAATCTTTAAAGGGGAACGCTCGCTCTTATGTATCTAATTTTACATGTAGTCTTAAAGCTAACGTCGGAGGTGCGACCGACGTCACACCTCCCCCCTTAGAGAAGAGATTTCACGCAGTGGAATCTCTGCCTCTGGGTGGCGGTAGACAGGATGCACTGAAATGTCATCCCTGTCTCGCAACGCTGGGTCAAGGGAATCGCAAATTAACGTTCGTTTCGTCAAGGGAGGACGGGTTCGGAATTCTCCGACACTGGCACTATCACTATCTTTGTCCTCGATGGCCGCTGAAGTCTTGTTGTCTCTCTGCTTCATGAATATAAAGAACCGGGTCAGTGAACTCCAGATGGCGACAACGAGATGCAGGCTCCAGCCGTATAGTGAGTGTAATGCGATGCCGTTAACGATCGTACTGATGATTGTTTTGATCGTGCGGATCGCTACATACACTCCGATTATTCCAGCACTTATTGATCCGAATGTAGTGAATCCGGACCATAATTTCTGTGCTGTAGACTCCGCTATCTGCTGTAAGGAGTTTTCATCGAGCAGATTGAACATATTGATGTTTCCTGCTGCAAACTGTCTTCCCGTCGCACCCTGTGCGATTGAATTTATGACTGCTACCTTCTCTACAGGAAACATTATATGATCCTGTAGTTTGTCCAGGTCGTCTTGTGAATAAATGCCTCCCGTTGCCAAGTTCTTCGGATCTATGTATTTCCAGGTTGACTTGGCGAGGGGGTGAAGCTCCGAAGGAGTGATGGCCTCCATCAATGACGGTGTTAGGCGATACCATGTTCCGTGCAGTCTATAATATGGGGGAAGTAGCTCATTGCATGGCTTTTCTGTCCCCGTATTTGAAATGATGTGGTCCCTTGGCTTCAGGAATTTTGATGTGTTCCGATACGTGATGGGTAGCTCATCATAACACCGTTCGGTTTTCCTCACTTGGACCGTGACTGGTATGCACTTTATTATGTGCACTACCTCTCCTGCTGGAACTGCGATAAATCCGACATCCTTCATGATGGCAGTGGCAACTTCTTCGGGTGCTGAATGTAATAATGTGAGGGCGTTCTGGAGAATCTGACGCTCTAGCTCACACTTCTGACGGATTACATCTTTGTAGAGTTGAGAAAATTGTTTCCGGAGGTGCTTCTCCACGTAAACAAATTTGCTGTTGACATACGTGAAGATGTCCAGATTGTTGACCAAGGTGTGTGTTTTCTCCTTGAATTTTCCTGAACTTCCAACTTCCAGAATGAACAGCTTGGGGTGTTCCGTTCGGATTATGACATATCCGCAAACTGACGATCTGCCTGTCTCCGTGAGTGCAAAAGTCGTGTCCTGCGATGCTACGGTATACAGGGTTGGAGAAGGATTCACCTTGGAGGATAGTTTAGTGGCTATCCCTTCGTACAAGACATCATAATTATTGAATTTGCACGAGTCCGTCGGCGTGGTTTCCCAGAACGTATGGCCATCTTGTGCGTCTAAGCAGCTTCCTTTTTGAAGGGGGCAGGTTTGCCCAGTTTGTAGATGAATCTGTCCGGTTGACAATCTGATTGGAGCGATGTAGTCGCGGATCGTGATTCGGACTAAAGCTTGTACCACGACATCGGTCCAAGTCCCAAACGGATCACTATACGTGGTTCCAGCGCAGCTACCATCGTTCTGAATAACTCCTGCTAACGTAAGGCCGTGAGAGGAGGTCGAGTTCGGTTGAATACCTGTGATCTGGGCGGCTGGGGTGATGAATATTGTCCCCGTCGTGTGTAGGCTCGAACAGGTTTCGCTGGAGATCGGTAATATATAGTCTTGTCGACCATTGGATACCACCGAATTATGTGAATGCATGCCACAATAGTATATGGTTCTGTCTATTCCGATATGGCATTGCAAGACACGAGTTTGCGAGAATTCAGCTAGCTGCAGGAGCTGAATTCTTTCTAAATTTTCAGCTGGTGCGATGTCTTCTGGCTCGCAGTTAAGAGTGTCAATAGTTGAATACGTGGTAATATTCAAGGTTGAACCTCCACAGTCATATCCAATGAGTGTTGAGGCTTGCGTGGCAATAGAGAGCAAGATAGCTGCTTGTATCGGCTGCATGGTTGCTGTTATAGCGTTGTCGAGAGACTGATGATCTTCAGGGGTGACGGTTTCTCCTTGAAGATCTCGTTGCGTCGCAGGGATATCGTCTTCCTGCTGTGGAGTGGGGTGATGCTGACCAGAGGTTTTAAATTTCGCTCTTGGGTCGCTGCGATAGTTTATCGTTGGCGTAACGATATTGGAGACTCTGTTAACGCTAGGAAGATTGAATTCGTTTCGCAAGATACATAACGAAAGCTTATAATCAGACTTAGTTGTCTCGGGCGAGTATAATGTATCGGCTTTATTTCTTTTTCTTGCTGACGCGAATCTCGCGGAATTGTATTTGCCAGACGCATGGACTTTGTTTTCGGTCGCACGGATACCTGATCGTTGAAGCTGCAAGAGGTCTTGTTCCGGCGAGGATTTGAAGATAGGAGTTTGTGGCAAAACATAAACTCCTTTTGATTTAACTTTAGGAATAGAGATGTTTTCTAAATTGTTCTCATATGAACATTCTAAAAGTTCATCTGAGGCGAAGGCGTTGATGTTTCTTTCCACACAGGACTTTGAATATAAATCGTCGGGATGGTTACCGGGATTCTTTAAAGTATCGGGATGGCTACCGGAATCGTCGGGATGGTTACCGGAATTATTTAAAGAATCGGGATGGCTACCGGAATCGTCGGAATGGTTACCGGAATTATTTAAAGAATCGGGATGGCTACCGGAATCGTCGGGATGGTTACCGGAATTATTTAAAGAATCTGGATGGCTACCGGAATCGTCGGAATGGTTACCGGAATTAATAGAAGACGCGAGTTGATCGTTAACGATCGTCTCGTGCGCGCGGCACGCACGAGCATTGAATACGTCCGAATTGACTTCGGCTTGAATATTCGAAAAGGGAACCTCGATCTCTTCCACCTCCAACGTAGGCAGGGAGAAGGACGCCACTTCGGACGATGCGTTAAAGCATCGCAGGTATGCCTTTCCGTTACGGTTGGTGACTAAACAATCACCTAAGAACACATCGGGTTTTACATCTACTTTTCGCACATACCCTTCGCTTGGGCCCTTTACGTTGACGGCTATGCAGGCGGCGGTACGGCTTTCGATGGAATATTCCCGAGGATTCGAAAAGGGAATACGTAGGTTTTTATACTCTACGCATTCCTTCGCAAATGATATCTCTGCTCCCTCTCTGAAGAAGGGGGAGCCTAAGATACCATCTATATTAATTGGAAAACTGTCAGGCAGAACGTGTAGCGTGACTTTAATGGAATCTGCTAACTCCGCATTGATATAACCGAGGGTCGCAATTTCTCCTTCTGTCACGCCATGGACGTGTATGACGCTGTCAGTTTTTAGATGAACGTCAGATCTGATACCAGACGCTCGGATTAAGTTGACCTCGGACCCGGTGTCCAAGAGGAACTCACACTCTTTTGAGAAGAGTGACGATTTTGCTTTTATTCGAGGGATAGGGGAGTCCGGCGCGAGATTTATTGCCGAAACTAATTTCGCGGATGGTCGTTCATTCTGCTGACCGTCCGGGTTATCTCTCCTATCTACTCGAATTTCATCTACTGCTGGTCGTCGCTGATGACGGCCAGCTGTGTTGCCTTTTGGCGATTCTCTTGGGATGCCTCCCGTCCTTTGGTCGCGTTTGTCGGGAGGCTTGATTCGTTTCCCGACTCATTTCTACTGTAATATTCGCGGCGGCGACATTCGTGTATGTCATGTCCCGTGCGCTTACAATATTTACAATACTTCCGATTCTCCGTAGGAAAGCGATCGCGACCTGGGGACTGGGAAGCGCGATCTTCGCGTTTATACGTTTCGCGCTGATTTGATTGCGACGGTTCGTGACGTCGCGGAGGAGGAGAGCGATACGCGTCTCTGTTATCGGGTTTCCTGTCTCGCCAGGATTCACGAGGTGAAAAGGAAGGTCGTTGATCTTTCCTTTCCGAAGATCTATTGCGCTGCTCTGGCGCATTCCTATCATAAGGAGAGTTGCTTGATCGCTCTGGTGTGCGATTACGAGAGTCGGAGAATGCAACGCGGCGTCCGTCGTCGCGATAACGAACACGGTCAAGCTCGTACTGTTTGTACGCGGTTACTGCTTCATCGAATATTTTCTGTAATTCGAGTGACGCGCAGAGCCTGACCTCGGCTCGAAGCGCTGGGATAAGACCACGCATGAAACAATCAACTGTGAATTTGTCAATCTCGTCTAGATTGGGGACCCCGCGGCCTGAATCTATGATCGCCGTTCTAAGGTCCTTTACTCGCGTAATATAATTCAACACGTGCTCGGACTGTCCCTGGTGTATCGAAGCTAATTCTCCGCGATACTGATCGATGAATTTATATGGGCCTAGTACATCTTTCAGGCGGTTGCACAATTCAGAGATTGTGTTAATATTTACGTCTTCAATCGCGGCGTATGCCTGTCCTCTAAGCTTATTGCATACTAATCTAGTGAGGGTACGCTCAGCTGTGGCTGGAACAGCCTCCAAGGCTCGCTTGCACGCGCGAACGAATTGTAGCACGGTTATGGAGGTGCCGTCAAAGGTAGGCACAAGTTCAACCGCTTGTTTAACGGTGAAATTCGAAGAATCGTGCATTATGGGTTCGCGGGGCGCAACGACTGGGCTAGCTGGAATTGATTGAGAATCTCTGGCCGATCGGATTTCTGCTATCTCGCGGCGTATATCCTCGTACGTTACTCTTTGCTCACGCGTTTCTGTTTCGTATTGCAATTTGAGTTGAGTCAACGCGGCGGTTTGATTAATGAGAGCTGCTTCTCTACGAGCTAAATCTTTCTGGAATTCAATTAATTCCTCTTCCGTAGGAGGAACCTTCTTTCTAGCCTCGCTACGCGTTTCCATGATTGTGTGACGTCGGTCGCACCTCCGACGTTAGCTTTAAGACTACATGTAAAATTAGATACATAAGAGCGAGCGTTCCCCTTTAAAGATTCCAAACCTCCTAAAAATCCTTCATAACAATGAATCCTTAACACCACGTACATCTGATTGAAATCCATCAACATAACCTAAAATCCAAAATCTGTCAAAATCCTAAAATAGCCAAAAATGGCCCAAACTCGAAGATTGAAATATCATTGGACTCGTGAGCGAAAATCATGAAACTAACCTAAAAATTTGTAGGTTAGGTTCTCAATTCGCGTTTGTTTAGACTTTACCAAAATTTCGATTTTTGGTAATTTTCAAAAGTACTTAGAATATTTTCAAACATATGATCGGTCGACAAATGATGTCAACTAATCATATGACATATAAAATTTACATCGAAACGCCTTGCAAGAGCAAGCGCTCGAAAATATTCTAAGTCCCAATTTATTTAAATAAATAAATAGGTACGCCAATGGTTACCACTTAATTTTCGAGTCCTGCACCACTGGGAACGAAAACTGCTGACTCTAGTGCGGCGGCCATCGCGCTGTTTACGACGAAGACCGGCACAAAGAGGACACGGTCCCCTTTTGCGAAGTCAGCATTTTTCGGACGAACGTTATTCGTCGACGAACGTTCGATTCTCCCCAGTCCTCTCCGGGGACCCGAGTGGGTCAGTCGAGTTTTCGTCAATCTTCCAAGTCCAGACTATTTAGACATAGTCTTTCCAAATCCAGATTGTTTAGACACAATCTTCCCAAATCCATACTGTTTAGACACAGTCCCTAATACCATTCAGTAATATCGTATTCTTATTCGTTTAATTCAAATATTACTTCGTTTATTCAATTAAACATTTTTATTGCGTTTCATACTTCGTACTTAGTACGTATTTCGATTTCGTTAATAATAAGCATCTTTACCTTTGTATTCTTTTACGTTTATAATATACTTTGTTTTACCAGAGTCAATCTAAATCCCAATTATTATTTCCTTGCTCCTAACTTCGTAGTTTGAAGTGACACGTTGTTAGTTAGAGATAGAGTTCTCACTGGAAAGTTCGCGAATAGTATTCCTTATTCAATTTCCTGTTACGTGTTCGCGTACGTGCGTGATAGTGATAGACTTGCTCGCATAGCAAGCTCCGCAGCATCCACGCCCGTTTTCGCTAGTTAAAATATCGTCAATCACGCGGACGATATTCGTGAGTTAGATTCACGGTATCGTACAGCGTCCACGCCCGTTTCCTCAACGAGCGCATCCGTCTACAATACCGTAGCAGCCAGCTGTCAATCATTGGAGGTCGTTCCTGTCAAATATTGACGTGACAGAGTTTGGCGCAGTCGTCAATCCTTGAAGGTCGTTTCCAGCCATTTGGATCAACGCCTGTCAAGCAGAGCGGACCGTATTCAAGGCCATCAGCGCAACCGTAGCTGTTCATCCGTTGCGAATTCATTTCTCGTGTCAATCGACAAACAAGCGAAGCGTAAAAGTAAGTGGAACATATTACCGCGTATGTTTCAGGGTCGCGTGCATCATTCATCTGTGTAAGACTGCATGCAGGTGTCGGCATCGGGTCCTAGTCTGTTGATAAAAAGACCAACACTTTTATTAAATGTCAGTCAGTGGAAGAGTAGAGTAGCCGGGCCGCGGTATTCTCTTCTCTTGCTCTTATAGCCCCGCCAGGACGTGACAAATTTGGCGCAGTCGGTAGGACACTCGTTGGTCACCGATGTTAGAGACACCGTCAACACTTTTGTAGGATACGTCATGTGTCCTACCTCTGCCAAAATTTGTTGTGACAAATTTGGCGCAGTCGGTAGGACAGTCGTTGGTCACCGATGTTAGAAGCACGGCATCGAGGAATAAAAATAGAATCAGTGTTAGCACGCGAACCCCTGCGCGTTCCATCATTGTTTGACAATTTAACGCAGTAGACTTAGAGTCCGTGAAAGCATAGTGTCAGTTAAAAGTGCGACGGGCAGTGAAGGAAATGCCCTTTCGCCCACGTTACATACTCAAATTATTTTTCGCGATGTTCGTACTCAGTACAAATTCATCGAGAGTTTTAGTGAACGTTAAAGTGCGACGGGCGGTTTAGAAAACGCCCCTTCGCCCACGTTATATAGTCGGATTATTTTTCGCGAATTTCATACTTAGAAATTTTCAAGCGACGCAATCATGGAAACGCGTAGCGAGGCTAGAAAGAAGGTTCCTCCTACGGAAGAGGAATTAATTGAATTCCAGAAAGATTTAGCTCGTAGAGAAGCAGCTCTCATTAATCAAACCGCCGCGTTGACTCAACTCAAATTGCAATACGAAACAGAAACGCGTGAGCAAAGAGAAACGTACGAGGATATACGCCGCGAGATAGCAGAAATCCGATCGGCCAGAGATTCTCAATCAATTCCAGCTAGCCCAGTCGTTGCGCCCCGCGAACCCATAATGCACGATTCTTCGAATTTCACCGTTAAACAAGCGGTTGAACTTGTGCCTACCTTTGACGGCACCTCCATAACCGTGCTACAATTCGTTCGCGCGTGCAAGCGAGCCTTGGAAGCTGTTCCAGCCACAGCTGAGCGTACCCTCACTAGATTAGTATGCAATAAGCTTAGAGGACAGGCATACGCCGCGATTGAAGACGTAAATATTAACACAATCTCTGAATTGTGCAACCGCCTGAAAGATGTACTAGGCCCATATAAATTCATCGATCAGTATCGCGGAGAATTAGCTTCGATACACCAGGGACAGTCCGAGCACGTGTTGAATTATATTACGCGAGTAAAGGACCTTAGAACGGCGATCATAGATTCAGGCCGCGGGGTCCCCAATCTAGACGAGATTGATAAATTCACAATTGATTGTTTCATGCGTGGTCTTATCCCAGCGCTTCGAGCCGAGGTCAGGCTCTGCGCGTCACTCGAATTACAGAAAATATTCGACGAAGCAGTAACCGCGTACAAACAGTACGAGCTTGACCGTGTTCGTTATCGTGACGACGGACGCCGCGTTGCATTCTCCGACTCTCGTAATCGCACACCAGAGCGATCAAGCAACTCTTATTATGATAGGAATGCGCCTGAGCAGCGCAACAGATCTTCGGAAAGGAAAGATCAACGACCTTCCTTTTCACCTCGTGAATCCTGGCGAGACAGGAAACCCGATAACAGAGACGCGTATCGCTCTCCTCCCCCGCGACGTCACGAACCGTCGCAATCAAATCAGCGCGAAACGTATAAACGCGAAGATCGCGCTTCCCAGTCCCCAGGTCGCGATCGCTTTCCTACGGAGAATCAGAAGTATTGTAAATATTGTAAGCGCACGGGACATGACATACACGAATGTCGCCGCCGCGAATATTACAGTAGAAATGAGTCGGGAAACGAATCAAGCCTCCCGACAAACGCGACCAAAGGACGGGAGGCATCCCAAGAGAATCGCCAAAAGGCAACACAGCTGGCCGTCATCAGCGACGACCAGCAGTAGATGAAATTCGAGTAGATAGGAGAGATAACCCGGACGGTCAGCAGAATGAACGACCATCCGCGAAATTAGTCTCGGCAATAAATCTCGCGCCGGACTCCCCTATCCCTCGAATAAAAGCAAGATCGTCACTCTTCTCAAAAGAGTGTGAGTTCCTCTTGGACACCGGGTCCGAGGTCAACTTAATCCGAGCGTCTGGTATCAAATCTGACGTTCATCTAAAAACTGACAGCGTCATACACGTCCATGGCGTGACAGAAGGAGAAATTGCGACCCTCGGTTATATCAATGCGGAGCTAGCAGATTCCATTAAAGTCACGCTACACGTTCTGCCTGACAGTTTTCCAATTAATATAGATGGTATCTTAGGCTCCCCCTTCTTCAGAGAGGGAGCAGAGATATCATTTGCGAAGGAATGCGTAGAGTATAAAACCCTACGTATTCCCTTTTCGAATCCTCGGGAATATTCCATCGAAAGCCGTACCGCCGCCTGCATAGCCGTCAACGTAAAGGGCCCAAGCGAAGGGTATGTGCGAAAAATAGATGTAAAACCCGATGTGTTCTTAGGTGATTGTTTAGTCACCAACCGTAACGGAAAGGCATACCTGCGATGCTTTAACGCATCGTCCGAAGTGGCGTCCTTCTCCCTGCCTACGTTGGAGGTGGAAGAGATCGAGGTTCCCTTTTCGAATATTCAAGCCGAAGTCAATTCGGACGTATTCAATGCTCGTGCGTGCCGCGCGCACGAGACGATCGTTAACGATCAACTCGCGTCTTCTATTAATTCCGGTAACCATTCCGACGATTCCGGTAGCCATCCCGATTCTTTAGATAATTCCGGTAACCATTCCGACGATTCCGGTAGCCATCCCGATTCTTTAAATAATTCCGGTAACCATCCCGACGATTCCGGTAGCCATCCCGATTCTTTAAATAATTCCGGTAACCATCCCGACGATTCCGGTAGCCATCCCGATACTTTAAAGAATTCCGGTAACCATCCCGACGATTTATATTCAAAGTCCTGTGTGGAAAGAAACATCAGCGCCTTCGCCTCAGATGAACTTTTAGAATGTTCATATGAGAACAATTTAGAAAACATTTCTATTCCTAAAGTTAATTCAAAAGGAGTTTATGTTTTGCCACAAACTCCTATCTTCAAATCCTCGCCGGAACAAGACCTCTTGCAGCTTCAACGATCAGGTATCCGTGCGACCGAAAACAAAGTCCATGCGTCTGGCAAATACAATTCCGCGAGATTCGCGTCAGCAAGAAAAAGAAATAAAGCCGATACATTATACTCGCCCGAGACAACTAAGTCTGATTATAAGCTTTCGTTATGTATCTTGCGAAACGAATTCAATCTTCCTAGCGTTAACAGAGTCTCCAATATCGTTACGCCAACGATAAACTATCGCAGCGACCCAAGAGCGAAATTTAAAACCTCTGGTCAGCATCACCCCACTCCACAGCAGGAAGACGATATCCCTGCGACGCAACGAGATCTTCAAGGAGAAACCGTCACCCCTGAAGATCATCAGTCTCTCGACAACGCTATAACAGCAACCATGCAGCCGATACAAGCAGCCATCTTGCTCTCTATTGCCACGCAAGCCTCAACACTCATTGGATATGACTGTGGAGGTTCAACCTTGAATATTACCACGTATTCAACTATTGACACTCTTAACTGCGAGCCAGAAGACATCGCACCAGCTGAAAATTTAGAAAGAATTCAGCTCCTGCAGCTAGCTGAATTCTCGCAAGCTCGTGTCTTGCAATGCCATATCGGAATAGACAGAACCATATACTATTGTGGCATGCACTCACATAATTCGGTAGTATCCAATGGTCGACAAGACTATATATTACCGATCTCCAGCGAAACCTGTTCGAGCCTACACACGACGGGGACAATATTCATCACCCCAGCCGCTCAGATCACAGGTATTCAGCCGAACTCGACCTCCTCTCACGGCCTCACGTTAGCAGGAGTTATTCAGAACGATGGTAGCTGCGCTGGAACCACGTATAGTGATCCGTTTGGGACTTGGACCGATGTCGTGGTACAAGCTTTAGTCCGAATCACGATCCGCGACTACATCGCTCCAATCAGATTGTCAACCGGACAGATTCATCTACAAACTGGGCAAACCTGCCCCCTTCAAAAAGGAAGCTGCTTAGACGCACAAGATGGCCATACGTTCTGGGAAACCACGCCGACGGACTCGTGCAAATTCAATAATTATGATGTCTTGTACGAAGGGATAGCCACTAAACTATCCTCCAAGGTGAATCCTTCTCCAACCCTGTATACCGTAGCATCGCAGGACACGACTTTTGCACTCACGGAGACAGGCAGATCTTCAGTTTGCGGATATGTCATAATCCGAACGGAACACCCCAAGCTGTTCATTCTGGAAGTTGGAAGTTCAGGAAAATTCAAGGAGAAAACACACACCTTGGTCAACAATCTGGACATCTTCACGTATGTCAACAGCAAATTTGTTTACGTGGAGAAGCACCTCCGGAAACAATTTTCTCAACTCTACAAAGATGTAATCCGTCAGAAGTGTGAGCTAGAGCGTCAGATTCTCCAGAACGCCCTCACATTATTACATTCAGCACCCGAAGAAGTTGCCACTGCCATCATGAAGGATGTCGGATTTATCGCAGTTCCAGCAGGAGAGGTAGTGCACATAATAAAGTGCATACCAGTCACGGTCCAAGTGAGGAAAACCGAACGGTGTTATGATGAGCTACCCATCACATATCGGAACACATCAAAATTCCTGAAGCCAAGGGACCACATCATTTCAAATGCGGGGACAGAAAAGCCATGCAATGAGCTACTTCCCCCATATTATAGACTGCACGGAACATGGTATCGCCTAACACCGTCATTGATGGAGGCCATCACTCCTTCGGAGCTTCACCCCCTCGCCAAGTCAACCTGGAAATACATAGATCCGAAGAACTTGGCAACGGGAGGCATTTATTCACAAGACGACCTGGACAAACTACAGGATCATATAATGTTTCCTGTAGAGAAGGTAGCAGTCATAAATTCAATCGCACAGGGTGCGACGGGAAGACAGTTTGCAGCAGGAAACATCAATATGTTCAACCTGCTCGATGAAAACTCCCTACAGCAGATAGCGGAGTCTACAGCACAGAAATTATGGTCCGGATTCACTACATTCGGATCAATAAGTGCTGGAATAATCGGAGTGTATGTAGCGATCCGCACGATCAAAACAATCATCAGTACGATCGTTAACGGCATCGCATTACACTCACTATACGGCTGGAGCCTGCATCTCGTTGTCGCCATCTGGAGTTCACTGACCCGGTTCTTTATATTCATGAAGCAGAGGGACAACAAGACTTCAGCGGCCATCGAGGACAAAGATAGTGATAGTGCCAGTGTCGGAGAATTCCGAACCCGTCCTCCCTTGACGAAACGAACGTTAATTTGCGATTCCCTTGACCCAGTGTTGCGAGACAGGGATGACATTTCAGTGCATCCTGTCTACCGCCACCCAGAGGCAGAGATTCCACTGCGTGAAATCTCTTCTCTAAGGGGGGAGGTGTGACGTCGGTCGCACCTCCGACGTTAGCTTTAAGACTACATGTAAAATTAGATACATAAGAGCGAGCGTTCCCCTTTAAAGATTCCAAACCTCCTAAAAATCCTTCATAACAATGAATCCTTAACACCACGTACATCTGATTGAAATCCATCAACATAACCTAAAATCCAAAATCTGTCAAAATCCTAAAATAGCCAAAAATGGCCCAAACTCGAAGATTGAAATATCATTGGACTCGTGAGCGAAAATCATGAAACTAACCTAAAAATTTGTAGGTTAGGTTCTCAATTCGCGTTTGTTTAGACTTTACCAAAATTTCGATTTTTGGTAATTTTCAAAAGTACTTAGAATATTTTCAAACATATGATCGGTCGACAAATGATGTCAACTAATCATATGACATATAAAATTTACATCGAAACGCCTTGCAAGAGCAAGCGCTCGAAAATATTCTAAGTCCCAATTTATTTAAATAAATAAATAGGTACGCCAATGGTTACCACTTAATTTTCGAGTCCTGCACCACTGGGAACGAAAACTGCTGACTCTAGTGCGGCGGCCATCGCGCTGTTTACGACGAAGACCGGCACAAAGAGGACACGGTCCCCTTTTGCGAAGTCAGCATTTTTCGGACGAACGTTATTCGTCGACGAACGTTCGATTCTCCCCAGTCCTCTCCGGGGACCCGAGTGGGTCAGTCGAGTTTTCGTCAATCTTCCAAGTCCAGACTATTTAGACATAGTCTTTCCAAATCCAGATTGTTTAGACACAATCTTCCCAAATCCATACTGTTTAGACACAGTCCCTAATACCATTCAGTAATATCGTATTCTTATTCGTTTAATTCAAATATTACTTCGTTTATTCAATTAAACATTTTTATTGCGTTTCATACTTCGTACTTAGTACGTATTTCGATTTCGTTAATAATAAGCATCTTTACCTTTGTATTCTTTTACGTTTATAATATACTTTGTTTTACCAGAGTCAATCTAAATCCCAATTATTATTTCCTTGCTCCTAACTTCGTAGTTTGAAGTGACACGTTGTTAGTTAGAGATAGAGTTCTCACTGGAAAGTTCGCGAATAGTATTCCTTATTCAATTTCCTGTTACGTGTTCGCGTACGTGCGTGATAGTGATAGACTTGCTCGCATAGCAAGCTCCGCAGCATCCACGCCCGTTTTCGCTAGTTAAAATATCGTCAATCACGCGGACGATATTCGTGAGTTAGATTCACGGTATCGTACAGCGTCCACGCCCGTTTCCTCAACGAGCGCATCCGTCTACAATACCGTAGCAGCCAGCTGTCAATCATTGGAGGTCGTTCCTGTCAAATATTGACGTGACAGAGTTTGGCGCAGTCGTCAATCCTTGAAGGTCGTTTCCAGCCATTTGGATCAACGCCTGTCAAGCAGAGCGGACCGTATTCAAGGCCATCAGCGCAACCGTAGCTGTTCATCCGTTGCGAATTCATTTCTCGTGTCAATCGACAAACAAGCGAAGCGTAAAAGTAAGTGGAACATATTACCGCGTATGTTTCAGGGTCGCGTGCATCATTCATCTGTGTAAGACTGCATGCAGGTGTCGGCATCGGGTCCTAGTCTGTTGATAAAAAGACCAACACTTTTATTAAATGTCAGTCAGTGGAAGAGTAGAGTAGCCGGGCCGCGGTATTCTCTTCTCTTGCTCTTATAGCCCCGCCAGGACGTGACAATTGCGTCGCTTGAAAATTTCTAAGTATGAAATTCGCGAAAAATAATCCGACTATATAACGTGGGCGAAGGGGCGTTTTCTAAACCGCCCGTCGCACTTTAACGTTCACTAAAACTCTCGATGAATTTGTACTGAGTACGAACATCGCGAAAAATAATTTGAGTATGTAACGTGGGCGAAAGGGCGTTTCCTTCACTGCCCGTCGCACTTTTAACTGACACTATGCTTTCACGGACTCTAAGTCTACTGCGTTAAATTGTCAAACAATGATGGAACGCGCAGGGGTTCGCGTGTGTCACGTCCTGGCGGGGCTATAAGAGCAAGAGAAGAGAATACCGCGGCCCGGCTACTCTACTCTTCCACTGACTGACATTTAATAAAAGTGTTGGTCTTTTTATCAACAGACTAGGACCCGATGCCGACACCTGCATGCAGTCTTACACAGATGAATGATGCACGCGACCCTGAAACATACGCGGTAATATGTTCCACTTACTTTTACGCTTCGCTTGTTTGTCGATTGACACGAGACATGAATTCGCAACGGATGAACAGCTACGGTTGCGCTGATGGCCTTGAATACGGTCCGCTCTGCTTGGGAGGGGTTGATCCAAATGGCTGGAAACGACCTTCAAGGATTGACGACTGCGCCAATCTCTGTCACGTCAATATTTGACAGGAACGACCTCCAATGGTGGACAGCTGGCGGCTACGGTATTGTAGACGGATGCGCTCGTTGAGGAAACGGGCGTGGACGCTGTACGATACCGTGAATCTAACTCACGAATATCGTCCGCGTGATTGACGATATTTTAACTAGCGAAAACGGACGTGGACGCTGTACGATCCCGTGAATTTATCTCGCGAATATCGTCCGCGTGGTTGACGATATTTTGATTCGAGAAAACGGACGTGGATGCTGCGGAGCTTGCTATGCGAGCAAGTCTATCACTATCACGCACGTACGCGAACACGTAACAGGAAATTGAATAAGGAATACTATTCGCGAACTTTCCAGTGAGAACTCTATCTCTAACTAACAACGTGTCACTTCAAACTACGAAGTTAGGAGCAAGGAAATAATAATTGGGATTTAGATTGACTCTGGTAAAACAAAGTATATTATAAACGTAAAAGAATACAACGGTAAAGATGCTTATTATTAACGAAATCGAAATACGTACTAAGTACGAAATATGAAACGCAATAAAAATGTTTAATTGAATAAACGAAGTAATGTTTGAATTAAACGAATAAGAATACGATATTACTGAATGGTATTAGGGACTGTGTCTAAACAGTATGGATTTGGAAAGATTGTGTCTAAACAATCTGGATTTGGAAAGACTATGTCTAAATAGTCTGGACTTGGAAGATTGACGAAAACTCGACTGACCCACTCGGGTCCCCGGAGAGGACTGTGTAGAATCGAACGTTCGTCGACGAACAACGTTCGTCCGAAAAATGCTGACTTCGCAAAAGGGGACCGTGTCCTCTTTGTGCCGGTCTTCGTCGTAAACAGCGCGATGGCCGCCGCACTAGAGTCAGCAGTTTTCGTTCCCAGTGGTGCAGGACTCGAAAATTAAGTGGTAACCATTGGCGTACCTATTTATTTATTTAAATAAATTG